>NC_064818.1:69635722-69902139 GCF_023721935.1 Panthera uncia | reverse complement strand
ATAGATCTTAGAGAAGAGAAAGAAAGGGGCAGAAATTTATTTATTTAAAGAAATAATGGCCTAAAATGTCCCAAATCTAAGAAGTACAAACATCTAGATTCATGAAGCTGAAGAAAACAAAAGGAAGATGAACATAAAGAAATCAAATAAAATTGTTAAAAGTCAAAGACAGGATTTTGAAAGCAAGAAAGAGTAAAGTTACTTATCATATACAAAGAAGCCCTATTAAAAGTTTTGAAAGAAAAAATGTACCAAAGAGGAATACTATTCCTGGTAACACTGTCCTTAAAAAAACTTGAGACATGAAGACTTTCCCAGAGAAACAGAAATTGAGGGAGCTCATCATAACTAGATCTGATTTATAAAAAAAAATGTTAATTGTTATAAGATCAATAACAGAGTGGAGAGAGGGGATAGACAGGTTAAGAGTATAGAGTTTTGGCATGTGGTTGAAGTTAAGTTTCATCAGCTTAAAACACTGTTTTTATTTATTTATTTGTTTTTTAGGTTTTATTTTTTCATATTTGAGAGAGGGAGAAAGAGAAAGAGAGACAGAGACAGAGTATGAGTGGGGGAGGAGCAGAGAGAAAGACACACAGAATCTGAAGCAGGCTCCAGGATCTGAGCTGTCAGCACAGAGCCCAACATGGGGCTTGAACTTATGACCAGCGAGATCATGACCTGAGCTGAAGTCGGATGCCTATCCCACTGAGCCGCCCAGCCGCCCTAAAACAGTTATAACTATATGTAAAATTCATGATAACTACAAAGAAAATGCATACATAAGATGCACAAAAGAAAAGGAGCAAGAAATCAAAGCATACAAAGCATATCACTACAAAAAAAAAAAAACAATAAAAAACAAAGCCTTCAAGAGTGAAAAAAGGAACAACAACAACAACACACACACACATACACACACACACTAACTATAAGACAGACAACAATTAACAAAATGGAAATAGTAAGTCCTCTCCTATCAATAATTACTTTAAACATAAATCTATTAACCTCCCCAATCAAAAGATATAAAGTAGACAGGTGGATTAAAAAAAACAATACCCAACACTATGCTGTCTAAAAGAGACTCATTTAAGATTTATAGACACTTACGGACTAAAAGTGAGGGGATGGGAAAGGATATTCCATGCAAATAAGAAACAAGAGAGGGAAGAGTTAGCTATACTTATATAAGACAAAACAGACTATAAGTAAAAAACTTTAGCAAGAGACAAACAAGGACACTGTATAATGATAAATGGGTCAATTCATCAGAAAGGTATAACTATAATAAATTGTATATATATATATATATATATATATATATATATATATACACATATACATATACACACACACACACACACACACACACACACACACATACACACACACCCACTATGATAGCACCTAAATATAGAAACGAACATAGATACAACTTAAGGGGACAACAGATGGAACAGAATAATAGTAAGAAGCTCCAATAACATCCTTTCAACAGTGGATAGAAAGAGAAAATCAGTAAGGAGAAAGTGGAGTCAAACAACACTCAGAACATGTACTTAACAGAGACAGAAATATAATTCCACAAAGAGCAGCGGAATACATATTCTGTTCATGTATACATGGGATAGTCTCCAAAATATATCACATTAGGTCACAAAAAAACTCTTAACAAATCTAAGATGACTGAAAATGTATCAATTATCTTTTCTGACCACAAGGGAATTAAACTAGGAATCAATAGCAGGAGAAAAATTGGTAGTTCAAAAACATGTAGAAATTAAATAAAACATTTCTGAACTAATGGATCAAAAAAAGAAATCAAAATGTAGTGTGTGTGTGTGTGTGTATATACATATATACAAATGTGTGTGTAAACATTATATATATATATATATATATATAATGGGGTATTACATGGCAATCAAAAAGAACGAAACCTTGCCATTTGCAAGTACGTGGATAGAACTAGAGGTTACTATGCAAAGCGAATTCAGAGAAAGACACATATCATATGATTTCACTGATATGTGTAATTTAAGATACAAAACAGGTGAACATAAGGGAAGGGAAGCAAAAGTAATATACAAACAGGTAGGGGACAAAACATAAGAAATTCACTTAAATATAGAGACCTGAGGGTTGCTAGAGAGGTTGTGGGTGGGGGGAGATGGGCTTAAATAGGTAAGGGGCATTAAGCAAGACACTCGTTGGGATGAGCACTGGATATTATACATAGGGGATGAATCATTGGAATCTACTCCCTATATGCTAACTACCTGGATGTAAATTAAAAAATGAAAAATAAATAAAAATAAAAATAAAAACAATTAAAAAAATAAATTTATATAGAATCATAAAAGACCCCCAAAGCTAAAACAGTCCTGAGAAAGAACAAAACTGTAAGCATTAAGTATCCTGATTTCAAAATATATTAGAAAGCTATGGTAATTAAAAATAGGGTACTGGCATAAAAACAGACATATGGTCCAACATAATAAATAGAAAGCCCAGAAATACACCCACACATACATGGTAAAGTAATCGTCAATGAGGATGCCAAAAATATACAATGAAGAAAAGGACAGTCTCTTCAACAAATGGTGTTGGGAAAACTGGATATCCCCATAGAGAGAATGAAATTGTATCCTAACTATCTTAGTGCACTAGGGCTGTGATAACAAAAATACCACAGACTAGCACATGGGCAGTGACTACAAACAGAAGAATTATATTTCTCACACAAGTGGAGGCTGGGAATCCCAAGATAAAGGTGCTGGAAAAGTTGGTGTCTGTTGAGGCCAACTTCATAGTACATAGACAACCCTCTTCTCACTGTGCCCTCACATGGCAAAAGGAGGTGAGGGAACTCTTTAGGGCCTCTTTTGTGAGGGTACCAATCCCATTTATGAGGGCTCCACCCTCATGACCTAGTTACCTCCCACATGTCTCATTTCTAAATAGCATTACATTGAGCATTAGGATTTAACACATGATTTGGGGGCTGGAGGCGGGGGGGGGGGCGGACACAAACATTCAGTCTAGAGCACTTATCTTACACCATATACAGAAAACAACTCAAAGTAGATTAAAGAGACTACGTAGGAAAATGATGTCAGAGTAGGAGGACCCTAAGCTTGTTTCTTCCCACGAACACAACTAGATAACTATCAAATCATCATAAATACCCCAGAAATCAACCTGAAGACTGACATAACAAACGTCCCAACTAAAGGGAGAGAAGAGGTCACATCAAAGAAAGTAGGAAGTGTGGAGATGTGGTTTAGGGGAGAAAGGGATAGCAGGTGCTATAGAGGGGAGGAAGCTGTGGTCATGGAGAAGAGTGAGAGAGAGAGAGGAGCATGCAGGAGAACACACAAGGAGAACATTTCTACAAAGCTATTGCCTTGGAAAATGAGAGAGGCTGAATTTCATGAGTTCTTGCAACTACTGGGGCTTAAAGTCTAGAGTTTTAAAGGTCACTGGGCTTGGTGGGGATGGGCCCAAAGGCCACTTGGCTGCTCCTTGAAAGAAAGCAGGCAAACAATCCAGGGAAAGTCAGCATAGAAACAGTGATCTGAAGAACACCTGGGGAATACAGCAGGAGGATTATTCTGTCTTCATGGATCTCATCTCTAACAGGCAGTGTTTATGGAGACACTTCTCCAGGAACAAAGGAACTGGCCATTTCCCTTCATTGCCCCTCAGTAGAATCACAGAGCAACCTGAGGGAAGCACCCACACTGGCTGTCTAACTTGCTTATACCAAGTCCCACACCCCTGCACTCTGACAGGACTGACCTTCTCAGTCAAGCTTGCCTCAGTCCCAGTGAAGCAGGCCCCTTCTCGAAGACCAGCACAAACCCCCTACCCACACCATGTCTCCCGATTAGAGTTCTGCAGGGCCTCAGTTCTGGTGGAGATGGTGTCAGGTCTCTTTTCACCTAGCTAAAACTTGCCACATTCAGACCAGGGACCAAATACTTTCCACAGCAGGCAACAAGAGCCTCTACAAAAACAACTGGCCTAAAGGATATAACAGCCAAAACACAATAGCAGAGGACATTCAGCACACATCAGAAAAACTTCCTGAAGCCTCACACTCTGGACACTACATGACCTGTTATTCATAAGCCATTACTTTAAGGAGGAAGAGACCTAAGTTTCTTTTCTAACACAGAGAAGAAGGCAGAGACTTATACAAAAGGCCAAGATGGAGGAATTCATCTCAAATGAAAAAACAAGATAAGGTCATAGGCAGAGATCCAAGTGAAACAGGTATAAGTAACATGCTTGATGGAAACTTTAAAGCAATAATCATAAGGACACTCACTGGGATTGAGAAAAGTATAGAAGATATTAGTGAGACCCTTACCACAGAGATAAAAGAGTTAAAAAAAGAATCAATCTGAGATGGAGAGATTGGTAACAGGCTTGATGCAATGAATAGCAGATTGGAAGAAACAGAAGAATGATTAGTGACCTAGAAGACAAAATATTAGAAAATGAAGCTGAACAAAAGAAAGAAGTATGCAACATGAAAGTAGACTTAAGGAACTCAGTGACTGCATCAAACATATTAACATTAGTGTTACATAAGTCCCAAAACAAGAAGAGAGAGAAAAGGGGGGCAGAAAAATTACTTGAATAAATAATTGCTCAAACTTCCCTAATCTGAGGAAGGAAACAGACATCCGGATCCAGGAAGCACAGAGAACTTCCATAAAAATCAACAAAAGCAGGCCGTACAAGACATACAAGACATACTGTAATTAATTTTACAAAATATAGTGATAAATAAAAATCTTAAGAGCAGCAAGACAAAAGACGTCCTTAACTTAGAAGGGAAGATCCATAAGGCTGGCTGGAAATTTCTCAACAGAAACTTGGCAAGACAGAAGGGAGTGGCATGATATGTTCAAAGTGCTGAATGGGAGAAATCTACAGGCAAGAATTCTCTAGGTCGTAAGGCTTTCACTTAAAAAAGAAGAAAAGATAAGGAGTTTCCAAGATGAAAACTAAAGGAGTTAGTAACCACTAAACAAGCCCTGCAAGAAATATTAAAGGGGCCTCTATGAATGGAAAGGAAAGACCAAAAGTGACAAAGACAAGAAAGAGTTAGAGAAAATCTCCAGAAACAACAACAAAAAAAGTAATAAAATTGCAATAAATACATTTCTGTCAATAATCATTTTGAATGTAAATGAAAAAGATATTGATGGATATTATTTTTTTATTCATTCTGCTGCCTAGAGGGGACTAATTTTAGACCTAAAGACACATGCATATTTAAGGTGAGGGGTTGGAGAAACATTTATCACGGAAGAAGGTGTCAAAGGAAAGCCAGAGTAGCAATACTTATATTGGACGAACTAGACATTACAACAAAGACTGTAACAAGAGACAATGAAGGACACCATACAACCATAAAGAGGAGAATCCAACAAGAAAATATAACAACTTTAAATATTTATGCACCCAACATGAAAGCACCCAAATATTAAAAAAACTATTAATAACAAATCTAAAGGAAATAATATATAATAATACAATAATATTATAGGACTTTAACACCCCACTTATACCAATGGACAAATCATCTAAACAGAAAATCAACAAGGAAAAAATGGCTTCGAATGACACACAAAACAGAACATTCCATCATAAAATAATAAAACATACATTCTTTTCAAGTGCACATGGAACATTCTCCAGAATAGATCACATACTAGGTCACAAAACAGGCCTCAACAAATATAAAAAGACTGAAATCATACCATGTATCTTTCCTGAACATAATGCTATGAAGCTAGAAGTCAACCCTAAGAAAAAAATTGAAAAAAGCACAAATACATGGAGATTAAACAACATGCTACCAAACAATGAATGGGTCAAAGAAGAAATCAAAGGAGAAATTTTAACATACATGGAAACAAATGAAAATGAAAACAGAATGGTCTAAAACCTTTGGAATGCAGCAAAAGTGGTCCTAAGAGGTAAGCTTATAGCAATACAGGCCTGCCTCAAGGAGAAAGTAAAATCTCAAAGAAAAAACCTAATCTTATACCTAAAGGAGGCAGAAAAGGCACAAATGAAGGTGAAGCAGCAGCAGAAGGGAAATAATAAAGATTAGAGCAGAAATAAATGATATAGAAACTAAAAACCAATAGAACATATCCATGAAACTAGGAGCTGGTTCTTTGAAAGAATTAATAAAATTGGTAAATCCCTAGTGAGATATATCAAAAAGAAAAGAGAAAAAAAAACCCAAATAAATAAATCACAAATGAGAGAAGAGAAATAACAACCAACACCACAGAAATTCAAACAATTATAAGATAATAATATGAAAAACAAATTGGACAAACTAGAAGAAACTGATAAAATCCAGAAACATATAAACTATCAAAACTCAAACAGAAAGGAATAGAAAATGTGAAGAGACCAACAATCAGCAAAGAAGCTAAGTCAGTAATCAAATACCTCCCATCAAATAAAAGTCCAAGAACAGATGGTGAAGTCTACTAAACACTTAAAAGAGTTAATACCTACTCTTCACAAAATATTCCAAAAATAGAAAAGGAGGAAAACCTTCCAAATTCATTTTATGAGGCCAGCATTACCCTGATACCAAAACCAGATAAAGACAAAAGAGAGAACAACAGGCCAATATCTCTAATGAACAGAGATGTAAAAAGTCTCAATAAAATACTAGAAAACTGAATCCAACAATACATTCAAACAATCATTCACCATGATCACATGGGATTTACTCCTGGGTTTCAAGGGTGGTTGAATATTTGCAAATCAATCAATGTGATACAAGACATTAATAATGCAAAGGATAAAAATCATATGATTATTTCAATAGATGCAGAAAAAAACATTTGACAAAGTACAATATCCATTCATTATAAAAAGCCCTCAAAAAGTATGTTTAAATGGAATATACCTCAACATAATAAAGGCTACATATGAAAAATCCATAGCTAATATCCTCCTCAATGGAGAAAAACAGGCCTTTTCCTCTACAGTCGGGAACAAGACATAGGTACATCTCACCACTCTTTTTTAACAAAGAACTCGAAGTCCTAGCCACAGCAATCAGACAACAGAGAAATAAAAGTCACCCAAATCAGCAAGGAAGAAGTAAAACTCACAACTTGCAGATGACATGATACTGTACATAGAAAGCCTTCAAGATTCCACCAAAAAAAATTGCTAGAACTGATAAATAAATTCAGTAAAGTTGCAGGATACAAAATCAATATACAGAAATCTGTTGTATTTCTATACATCAATAAGGAAGCAAGCAGAAAGAGAAATCAAGGAATTGATCCCATTTACAAATGCACCAAAACCATAAAATACCTAGGAATAAACCTAAGCAAAGAAGTAAAAGGTTTGTACTCCAAAAACTATAGAACACTTATGAAAGAAACTAAAGATGACACAAAGAAATGGAGAAATGCTCCATGCTGATGGATTAGAAGAACAATTGTCGTTGAAACGTCTATACTATCCAAACCAGTATACACATTTAATGCAATCCTTATCAAAATTCCACCAGCGTTTTTCACAGGACTAGAACAAACAATCCTAAAATGTGTATGGAACCACAAAGACCCCTAAAAATTTTGAAAAAGCAAAGCAAAGCTGGAGGCCACAATTCCACACTTCAAGTTATATTACAAAGCTGTAATCATCAAGACAGTATGGTACTGGCACAAAAACAGAAACACAGATAAATGAAACAAAATAGAAAACTCAGAAATGAACTCACATTTATATGGTCAACTATTCTTCGCAAAGCAGGAAAGATTATCCAGTGGAAAAAAGTCTCTTCAGCAAATGGTGAAGGGAAAACTGGATAGGATAGCCACATGCAGAAGAACAAAATTGGACCACTTTTCTACACCATATACAAAAATAAGTTCAAAATGGATAAAAGACCTAAATCTGAGACAGGGAACTATTACAATCCTAGAGGAGAGCACAGGAAGTATTCTCTTTGACATCAGCACTAGCAACTTTTACTAGGTATGTCTCCTTACCAAAGGGAAACAAAAGCAAAAATAAACTATTGAGACTTGATCAAGATAAAAAGCTTCTGCACAGCAAAGGAAAGAATCAACAAAACTAAAAGGCAACCTACTGCAATGGGAGAAGATATTTGCAAATGACACATCTGATAAAGGATTAGAATCCAAAACTTATAAAGAACTTATCAAAGTCAACACTCCAAAATTAATAATCCAGTTAAAAAAACAGGCAGAAGAAATGAATAGACATTTTTCCAAAGAAGACATAGATGACCAACAGACACCCGAAAAAATGCTCAGCATCATTCACCATCAGGGAAATACAAGTCAAAACCATGATGAGATACCTCCTCACACCTGTCAGAATGGCTAAAATTAACAACACAGGAAAGAACAGATGTTTGTGAGGCTCCAGAGAAAGGGGAACTCTTACAATCTTGGTAGGAATTCAAACTGATACAGCCACTCTGGAAAACAGGATGGAGGTTTCTCAAAAAGTTAAAAATAGAACTACCTTATGATCGAGCAATTGCTCGATCCACTAGGTATTTACCAAAAGGATAC
Organism: Panthera uncia; assembly: GCF_023721935.1. NCBI lineage: Eukaryota > Metazoa > Chordata > Mammalia > Carnivora > Felidae > Panthera > Panthera uncia. Next base: position 69,893,530 of record NC_064818.1, on the reverse strand, counting down.
AAAAATTCCGATTCAAAGGGATACATGAACCCTGATATTTACAGCAGCATTATCAACAATAGCCAAAGTATGTTAAGAGCCTAGATGTCCACTGACTGATGAAGGGATAAGGTAGATGTGGTATACCTATACAATGAAATATCACTCAGTCATCAAAAAGAATGAAATCTTGCCATTTGCAACAACATGGTTGGAGCTATAGTGTATTATGCAAAATAAAATAACTCAGAGAAAAACAAACACCATATGATTTCACTCATGTGGAATTTAAAAAACAAAACAGATAAACATAGGGGGGGAAGAGAGAGAGGCAAACCGGAAAACAGACTCTTAATTATGGAGAACAATCTGAGGGTTGCTGTAGGGGAGGTGGGTAGGGGGATGGCTTAAATGGTGGTGGGTATTAAAGAGGGCACTTATTGTCATGAGCACTGGGCGTTCTATTTAAGTGATGAATTGCTAAATTCAAGTCTGAAACTAACATTACACTGTATGTTAAATAATTGGAATTTAAATAAAAATGAAAATGGACACAGGAACTGAATAGACTTTAAAAAAATTTTTTTGGGGTATAGCTGACAAACAATGTTACATTAGTGTCTGTGTATAAACGTGCATATACTGTTTCAACATCTCTATGCTAACCACAAGTGCGGCTACCATCTGTCACCATACAACATTATTATAATGTCATTGACTGTATTCCCCCTGTTGTACCTTTGATTCCTGTGACTTATTCTAATGAAGACATACTGATGACCACAGAAGGCTGCCCAACATCACTTTTTATCACAGAAATGCTAATCAAAACCATGAGATATCATCTCACACTGGTTCAAATGACTATTACCAAGAAGACAAGAAATAACAAGTGTTGGCAAGGTTGTGGCAAAAAGGAGACTCTTACGCACTGTTGGTGGAAATGTAAATTAGTGCAGACACTATGGAAAAGAATATGGAAGTTCCTGAAAAAATTAAAAATAAAACTACCATATGATCCATCAATTCCACTTTTGAGTATTTATCTAAAAAGAAAACAAAAATGATTTATAATACCCAATTTATGGAATGTATATAAGTGCCCATCAATGGATGAATGGACAAAAAAGTTGTGGTATAAATACACAAGGGAATAGTATTTTGCGATAAAAAATATTTTGCTATTTGCATCATGGATGTAACTGGAGAGTATTATGCTAGATGAAATAAGTCAGAGAAAGACAAATACCGTAAGATCTCACTTATATGTGTGATCCAAACAAAACAAAACCAAACCCTGATCTTAGAGATACAGAGAAGAGACTGGTGATTGCCTGAGGTGGGGTGGAAGGGTGGGTGGGGGAATAAGGAATTACTATTCAACAGATGAAAGTTTCAGTTATGCAAGAAGAATAAGTTCTATTGTACAACATAGCATCTACAGTTTACATTACTGTATGTGAACTCTTAAAAACTTTTAGGAGAGTAGATCTCATGTTAATGTTCTAACCACATTAAATAAAAAAGAATGATTCAAATATTTCACCAACATCTTCACTTTTCTAACATCTTCATTTGAAAGAGTTATTTTCAGTTTCAAAAGAACTAAAAGTCCACCAAAGTAAACCAAATGGCTGATATTCCCATTCCTTTGACTTTTTAACTATATTAGGTCTCAGATGGATGGGAATGTATGTGTTACTTTCAAACAAACTTAGAGCCTTTTCCTGTGATTACTGATAATTATTCTTTCATAAAGTTAAACTTCATCAAGTTTTAAAATTATAACACTGATGCAGTAAATTGATTGAAAAAATACCCCATTATACTAAGTGAGATAAGTCCAACAGAGGAAGACAAATACTTGTAAGAATATCATTTATATGTGTAATCTAGAAAAGCCAAACTCATAAAACCCCTTGGGGCTGCTTGGGGAAATTGGGCAGATGTTGTTTAAGGATAAAAACTTATAACCAGTAGATGAGTAAGTCCTGGAGATCAAATGCACTGCATAGTTATTACAGACAATACTATATAATATACTTAAAAGTTACTAAAATTAAATTTGAATTAGTCCCACCACAAAAAAGAAATGATAATTATGTAACATAATAGAGGTGTTAGCTAATGCTATTATGGTAATATTGCAATATATAAATGTATCAAAACAACATATTATACACTTTAAACTTATACAATGTAGTATGTCAATTGCATCTCAATAAAAATGATAAAAAAGAAGCCAGTATTCATCTAACTTAGATAAACCAGTAGATTTGTTTAACAGATGAGGAAAATCTACTACTGTGTAACAATATATAAGAAAAGGAACATATTTAATATAACATGTTTTTAATGTCTGGGTTTTATTTTCAAATAAGGCTACCCTGAGTTTGAGAGCATAATTACATGCACAAACACTGTTATAAGACTGAAAAAATAATAAAAATGTATAATTTAAATTGTAGGACTTTGCAGAATCTGAAATATTAAACTCACAAACTCCCTAGATTACAAGGATACGTAAGTTTTATGAAAAGAAAAAATTAACAGGATTAGTCTTTCTTCAAAAGCCCTGTAGTATGATAATTCTGAGAAGCAGTTAAAATTACAATAAAAATGACAAAAAATTTATAGCCCTAGATAGTAATATAATAATTATAAAAGTTAAATTATTTTCTCACCTGTTCTGGGTTCGCTATGAAGTTTATGGCAGTATGGTGGCGATCATCTTCCTGTAATAAGCTGAAGGTAAACTGATAGTCAATCAAAAGGCTATCTGTGGGGAAAAAAATACAATCCTGATATGCACTTTTACAAACTATTTGATAAACAAAAGTTAGGTGAAAACATACTGCATATCAGTATTAAAAATTATTCTCATTAATTATTAGTGGCCCACTCAAGATTGGCAAAATATAATTCTTTGTCATCGAGCAACAAAAAGCAAAATACAGATATGGAAGAAGTCCTAATTCTTTAAAAATTATATGTATTACTTCTGTTGTCATTACAAAAGTTCTACAAACACAACAGACATTCTGGAAACTACACAAAAGTAAAAAATAAACTAAAAGTCAACCATAACCTTACAACTAGAGAAAAATATAGGCAACATTTTGGTGCATTTTATTCCATTTAAAATTTTGTAGATAGAAAAACAGACAGGAAGACATTTTGGTACCCTACTTTCAAAAAGTCAAAATTTTTTGAAAACATGAACTTTAAATGATAAAGAATATTTCATCACATACTAAAATGCATTTATTTGTTCCTTTATTATTATGGTAATTTTTATCTGTAGCATTTTTAAAATGTCCCTATGATAAACATCATTCTACAGAAGTGACTCATTAACAATTGACAAAAAGAAATCGGAGTAAACAATTATTAATTTTGTTCATATATAATGTTGAAACCAAGGTGAAACATTTGAATGTTATAATATATATCATGAGTAGCTTCATAGGCTATATAGGAGTGAAGAATTACTCATTAATGTTAAACTGCGACCTTTACAAAAACATTTCAAATTATTTTACAGACGACTTCTATGTTCTGGATATATATCTTTCACGTTATGCCCTCAGCCATTACACACTATTAAAATAAAAAGTAAAGACAGGTATAATATCACTGAAATTATTGTTAAAATTATCAAGGCATCATTCTTCATGTTGTTTACTATATACTTTATAAGGTCCACCTCATGTATTACCTGTACAATTTACTGTAAGGCAACACTTCGTCCTTCTCAGAATTTATATGAGATAATGAGAATTATGCAAAAGGTCATATTTCCAATTTTCACCTGACTGCCAGAAACTATAGCAGCAAATTCAATAGGCCAGTGTGTTCTAGGCACAGGGAACACAACAATAAATAAAAATTTCTGCCCTCGTGAAACTTACATATTTTATTGGATGGACATTAGAAATCAGTAAATAACCTAAGTATATAGTATAACAGATGCCAATGAGTGTTTTCAAGAAAAATAAACTAGCATAAAGGAAAGAAATTGCTGTTGGGGTAGGGGTATGGTTGCAATTTTGAGAAGGAACACTTAAAGATCGAAGATAGTAGGAATATAAGCCATGGAGTTTACTGACGAAAATACAATCCAGACAGAGGAAATGAATACAAAAACCTAACAACAACAACAACAAACCCCAGAAGTCTTAATTAGGATTCTTGTAAAGAAGCTGTGGCAAGACGCAGCCAAGAAGTGATGGTGGCGAGGGTGACAGCAGTGGAGGTCACAAGAAGAGGTCAGTCACTAGGAATGTATTTGGTAGGTACAACACACAGGTTTAGTTGAATAACCGGATGTAGCATTTGAAAAAAAGAAAGGTAAAGTTTTTTGATCCAAGAGCATACAAAATGAGAGCATTAACTGAGACGAGTAAGAAGACTAGGTTTTATTTGGGGGGAGTCGGAGGAAAAATATGAGCTTAGTTTTGAAAATGGGAAGGTTGAGATACTTACTGAATTTCTACGTGATCAGCTGAATTGAGCTCAACAGTTTGTTTCAGAGAGGACAAGTTGGAAATTATCAACATTTTAGATGAGATTTGATACAATGAAGCCAGGAAATCAACAGTTAAAGAGCAGAATTGCAAGGGATAAGCCCTGAGGCACACCAATGCAAATAATCAGATCCTCAGGAGGAGCCAACAAAGGAGGCTGAGAGAGCAAGCTATGAGATAGGAATAAAACCAGAACTTAGTGTCTTTTTGTTTAAAAAAGAGAATAGTGTTCACCCCCATCAGTTGCAGTGGGCAGGGGTTGAGAGAACTGCAATATTGAGGACAGGTAATATCTATTCAAAATGAAGGAAAAATACGACTGAGGAAATGTAAACACTTCAAAACTAACTTCAAGAATTTGCATAATTATACGTGTGTGTGTGTGTGTGTGTGTGTGTGTAAATTTTTTTTTTGGGGGGGGGGCTTGAAACTAAGTATTGAGAAGTCAAGAGTAGATAGCTCCTTGGAAGTAAGGACTGGGGCACTGGACACCTACGTAGCTATAAGCAGAGGCTGAAATGCCCCAAGCGCACAGACTTTCTTCTGCTTTTATAGACTCTAGCCTGTGCCACAATCGTGCCCAATCGAATTCTTTGCCAAGCATTCAACTTTGATTTTACTATTCTCATTTACTGGAGTTGGAAGTACAAGGCAAGTATAATGTATATTATATATGGTAATGATCATTCCTAATGTCAGCTGGGCTAAAAAAAATAAGTCTGAATCCTGGAACGAACCTAGTAGGAGTATCAGTCGATTCAAGTGACTAATAAGAGTACCTATCAGTGAATGATAATTACTAATTTTTTTTAAAAAAATTTTAAGTAGGCTTCATGCCCAGCACAGAGCCCAAGACAGAACTTGAACTCATGACCCTGAGATCAAGACCTGAGCTGAGATCAAGAGTCGGACACTTAACCGACTGAGCCACCTAGGTGCTCCCAAAATGTTCCTTTTAAAGCTGCTTAAACCAAAGTCTTCCAGAAACCAAGTGTGCAATTTTCTACTTAACTAGGAGATGACCTACTTCTACCCCCACCAGTTTTAGTCATTTTGCTGGTATATTTTTAGGGGAGGGGTTACAAATGAGTAATTACCTGGCACTTAAAACATGTATCTTAATGCTGAAATTTACTCTGAAATTCTTAGCTAAATACAGTACAGGACATAAAACACTAACATTTAAAATGTGTACCACGTTTATGCAAATGTACATAATCTGAAAAGAAGTTTTTATATTGCTTTAATGAACCACTTCATTATGGTATACAAAATAAGAAGTCCCCTTCCCTTTCTTTCCCTTCCTTGCCCTTCCCTTATTCTTGAACTACTATGCAAAGGGCTGCATTCTGGTAATTCTTTCCTTCAGGTTTATTTTTATTTTAATATATATTTTTAAGTGAAAAAAAGGAAGTCCTGTTTGATTATGAATCAACTCAATTTGTTGCATTATCCATAGATACAGAGTAATGATGAACTAGCAGGAGGGCTAAGTGTGAACAAGAGAGGTGAGAGAATTAATTTTTTTTTTAACCCAATATAGTTAACATACAGTGTTAAATTAGTTTCAGGTGTACAATACAGTGATTCAAAAGTTCTACACATTCTCAGTGCTCCCCAAGTTAAGTGTACTGTTAACGCCCTTAACCTATTCCATCCATCCCCCCACCCACGTCCCCTTGTTCTCTATAGTTAAGAGTCTGGTTTTTGGTTTGTCTCCTTTCTTTTTTTTTAGTCTCTTTTTATTTTTCCTTTGTTCATTTGTTTTGCTTTGTTTTCTCCAATTCCATATATGAGTGAAATCATATGGCATTTGTCTTCCTCTGGCTGACTTATTTCACTTAGCATTATACTCTCTGGATCCATTCATGTTATTGCAAAAGGCAAGATTTCTTTCCTTTTTATGGCTGAATTAATATTCCAGTGTATACATATACCACATTGTCTTTATGCATTCATCTACTGATGGACACTTGGGCTGCTTCCATACTTTGGCTATTGTAAGTAATGCTGCAATAAACATAGGAGTGCATATATCTTTTTTAATTAGTGTTTTCATATTCTTTGGCTAAATACCCAGAAATGGAATTACTGGATCATATGGTAGTTCTATTTTTATTTTTTTGATGAACCTCCATACTGTTTTCCACATTGGCTAACACTTTGCATTCCCACCAACAGTGTTAAGAGGGTTCCCCTTTCTCTACATCCTTGACAACACCTGTTGTTTATTGTGCTGTTGATTTTAGCCATTCTGAAGGGTGTGAGGTGATATCTCACTGTGGTTTTGATTTGCATTTCTCTGCTCATGAATGATGTTAAGCATCTTTTCATGTGTCTATCGGCCATCTGTATGTCTTCCTTATAGAAATGTCTGTTCATGTCTTCTGCCCTTTTTAAATTAGATTATTTGCTTTTTAGGTGTTGAGTTGTGTAAGTTCTTTATATACTTCGCTTCTCCCATTCACTAGGTTGTCTTCTAGGGAGAACAACTTCTTAAATTAGGAGAAATTGCATGTTTTTATACTGATTGGCATAAATACAAATTTATAAGAAAGGGAAAAATTGATGAGACAGGAGAGAGAGGAGAAAGTTTAGAATGATGTCCTTGGGTAGGTAAAAGGCAATGAGCTCAGAACTCATGGCCCAGTGGTGCATTCCCTAGGTTTGTGGAGTATGGTTTGTTTGCTGTTTTTGCTTCCTATATATCCCCACCTCAGTGCTAGAGCATCTGCAATCTGGAAACATCAACAAACCATATATATATATATATGGTTTTATAAATATATATAAATATTATATATTATATAATATACATTTTATAAATATATAAATATAAATATAATATAAATATATAAATAATATATAAATATATAAACATATATTTATAAATATATAATATATATTATATATTTATAAATATATTATATATTATACAATATATATTATTATATAATATATTATACAATATATAAATATATAAATATATAAATAAATATATACAAATATAATATATATTTATAAACCATATTCATCCTGCACTAAGGTGAGCAGAGTTGGAGCCTGTATTGCTGCAAGAAATATAGCAAAAAGTTAAGTTTTACTAAACCTCAGTAGCATTCACAACTTTCAAATGATATTATATATACTGTGAAAGTATATATAATATATATACATGAAAGTACATGCACTATACTTTGAAGTGTAATTGAAATTTCATAATTAAAAAAATATAAACTGCATACTGCATGTTCAAATATATTAGATTAGAAACAATTATCTGAAAACTTTGTGGATTGAAAAAACAAGAGGGATATATTTCACAACTTTAAGAAATCATACACACTGTATAAATCAATCCTCTGATTTCACAGACTGAACCCTGAAGTTTGGAACACCTATAAAGAATACAGCTAGCTTTTAAATATCTTGGCTAACGGGGCGCCTGGGTGGCTCAGTCGGTTGAGCGTCCGACTTCGGCTCAGGTCATGATCTCACCGTCTGTGAGTTCGAGCCCCACGTCAGGCTCTGTGCTGACAGCTCAGAGCCTGGAGCCTGTTTCAGATTCTGTGTCTCCCTCTCTCTGACCCTCCCCCGTTCATGCTCTCTCTCTCTCTGTCTCAAAAATAAATAAAACATTTAAAATAAATAAATAAATAAATATCTTGGCTAACAAGCAGCAATCTGTGATAATTCCAGGAAAATCAGAAGTTCTCAATTAATTTCCCAATTGTATCTAAAAATGAAGTCTACAAACAGAAGTAAAACAGATGCAAAAACAGTCATTCTTCTTTATTATCTCTTTCACTTTTTGTATAAACTTGATAGGCCTTAAAGTGAATATGATCCTAACTGTATAGATAAGGAAGTGAAAACAAAGAGAAAAAAGTTGACATCTTTGATTTTGTTAGTTTGACTAGCATCGTGAGAAGAGAAACATATCATTTTATCACTATAGATTAGGTATATGTAATAATTTAACATGAGTAGCTGTCTAGTCATTTAAAATATCTATTCAGTATGCATCAAAAAAAGGGAAAATCTAAAAAAATGCAACAAATGACAGATGGAGGAAATAACAATGAAGACTACAATAAAAAGGAGCTAAAATATTAAAACTGTAAAAAAACCAATAAAGTAATAAAATAACAGTAAAATTAAACAGAATAATAGAATCAGAAGATAAAATAATTAAAATAACATAAAATTGAATCAGTGCCATATAGGTCAAATCTGAAAAAGCCTTCCAGAGAAGAGATGAAAATCACTCAAAAAGAATAATAGGCATAGAAATTTTGAGTATATGCATGACTAATGTTGTTAAAGCAGACACTGTAACAAATTGGAAAAAGCATAAATAATATACACATATTATATACATATATATTAAATATACGATAGAAAAGACCTGTTGAAGACTAAAACCTAAATATTGAAATACCTGACATAAAAGATAAAAAGAATCCAGCATTATTCATAACAGCCCCAAAATAAAAACAACCCAAATGTCCCTCAGTTGGTGAATGGTAATCAAAATGAATTATGTCCATGCAAAGGAATACTATTTTGCCATAGAAAGGAATGAAGTAGTGATCCTTGTTTAACGTGAATGAATCTTAAAACATTATGATAAAAATAAAAGATGCCAGTCACAAAAGGCCACATATTCTACAATATATATATAACATATATATATAATATATATAATATATATATTTGTTTACTCTGCTATATATAATATATATTATATATATATATATAATAACAATCCATAGAGATAGAAAACAAATCCATAGAGATAGAAAGATTTGTTAGGGTTTGGGGGAAGGAAGAATGAGGAGTGACTGTTAATATGTACTGGGTTTCTCTTAGGAGTGGTGAAAATGTTCTAAAATTAGATCATGGTGATGGTCACACAACTTTCTGAATATACTAAAAACCACTTTTGTGTACACCTTAAAAAGAATAAGAGTTGAGTATCTGAATTATATCTCAATAAAGCTGTTATTTAAAAAATACTACTGACATGTGGGCACATCCCTGTGGGCATGTGCACACATTATACATACACACACATTCACACAGACAAATGAGTTATTTACAAAGGATGATAAGTTAAGATGCCAAGTTTTCTAAAGTAACAATATATGTCAAAAGGCAAGAAACTGGACCAGTTATTTATAGAATATGTATATTCAACCATGCTGTCTACACAGAAAAGCAACATAGTGATAAATTTCAGGCAAGCAAATGTCCTAAAAGCACATGATCTATATATTATTCTCCTGAAAAAAAAATTACTCCTGCCCATTCTAAAACGAAGAGACAAATACAAATAAGGAAGCAGCATAACAAAAAGGTCTGGCAGTGAATAGATGACCAATTTCAAGTTAGAATAAAAGAAGAAAACAAAATTATCTTTTTATGGCTAAGATCAGATTGTTTACCAGGAAATATAAAACTAACTATAAGTTAACTATAAGTTTAACATGTGGCCAGATATAATATAAAAATATAAGCACCTACAACTCTTATTTGGGGGCTATTTTAGTAGATTGGTGATTATGCCTACCTCTCCACCAAAAAAACAAAACAAAACAAAACAAAAAACACACTGCATTAACAATTACACAATTAGCTTAATATCTAAGATCTCCAGACTTTTTTAAAATCCTTAATTTTGCTTATAACAAAGCTGTCCTGGGAGTATAGTGTTTACATCCTATAAGTCTTTTTGAAAATTGAACACAAAAAACCTGATACATAATTAAAGTACATATGGAAATTGAATTCTAGAATCATGTCATGAGGGATAATAACAGAAAGACAATGAGGCAGGTGAAAATGTAGTAAGTGGATAAAATATTAAATGGAGTGCACAAGATTTCCGTGAAAGGCAGCAACAAGGACAGGTGGAATACTGCTTCAGAGGAGATGAAATTCTTGAACAGGTAAAGAAAAGCAATTATTTGTCAATGTCAAAGGGACCAAGGCAGATACTATTCCCATGCCTAATCAACATTACGAAAGAAAAAACATTCAGATCTTCCCTTGGAGAACAGCAAGGTTTCAGGGCACAGTAAGTTTCAATTAAAGCAACACGGTGGAGTTCCATAATACTCTCTAGAGTACTATGCTAAGCTAAAGAACTCAGAGAAAAACAAACACCATATGATTTTATTTGTATGTGCAATTTAAAACACAAAACACATGACCAAAGTGAAAAAAAGAGAGGCAAACCAAGAAACAGACTCTTCACTACAGAGAACTATAGTTACCAGAAGGGAGGTGGGTGGGAGGATGGGTTAAATAGGTGACAGGAATTAAGGAGTACACTTGTGATGAGCACCAGGTGTTGTACAGAAGTGCTGAATCACTATATTGCACACCTGAAACCAGTATTACACTGTATGTTAACTAACTGGAATTTAACTAAAAGCTTTAAAAATAAGATAGTAGATATATATAGATAGATAGATAGATACACACACATACACTTGGTGACTTAATTTAAGAAATACTTTTTTAAAAAAGGAAAGAAAGAACAACACCCCAGAACCAAATGAGCATATGTAGCTCCCATATTTTGTTTTCTAAATACCATTCTCCAATATAAAAAACCATGGCTTCCTGGAAAAATGGTTGATTCCAGGGTAAGGGCAGGAAAAGTACAAGGTGAGTCTGAAATATCTTGCAGTGCAAGAAAATAAGAAAGCACTCAGAAAATGATGGAGTCATGCCAGAAGGAAGCAGGAGACAATTTGAAGTATTCCCAATAGCCAAATCTAGGAAACAGCTATAAAATAATAGTAATTTATTATAAGTCATAAAATACATATCCATAAGGCAATACTGATATAAACAAATAACTGAATAAACAAATAACTGAGAGAAAAGGAACAGCTCTTCCTTATTGCAGAAGAAATGAATGCAGAAGAAATAACACAACAGAAAAATCACCATTTGGCAAGCACATTGATAGTAATTCTTTCAGGTTAAGAATTGTCAATGCAAAAAAAAAAAAAAAGAATTGTCAATGCATGGTAAAAATAGTGGGTGATAGTATAATGAGAAATAGGATATTTACCTAATTTCAAAAAATTTCCTCATAAAGTACTCATTAAATACGAAAAAACAAAAACAAAAACCAGTAGCTCTAGAGTGAACAAAGTGGTACAAAGTGGTACAGTTGATTAACAACTTATCAAAGATAACAGCATCAGTGATGGGAAAAACTGGTATCATATGCTTCCTGATAGGATTCACTGAGAAAGACACATCACTTCTGTGCTATCCTTAGTAAAAATGCATAACCTGAATTTAATCATGAAAAAACATCAAATACTATAAATATGTGTCCAACACTTTCCGAGGGTCAAGATCATAAAGAAATATTTGCAAACATTTGTAAACCTGTAATTATTTCACATTAAAAATGTAAAAGAACTTTTTAAAAAGCTGCATATATGTCTCAAGTTTCATCCATGACACATATTTCAGGATTTCCATTAATCTGTCAATGGAAATTTAAGCTGTTTTTATGTGTTGGCTATTCTGAATAGTGGTGCAATGAACACTAGAGTGCTATTATCTCTTTGAGATCCTGATTTTAATTCTTTTAGATAAACACCCAGAAGTAAAGCTGCTGGAGTTAAATGAAATAAACCAATCACAGGAGGATAAATACTGCATAATTCTATTTGTATAATGTATCTAAAATAGTCAAACTTATAAATCAGAGAGTAGCACGGTGGTTGCCAGGAACCAAAGGAGGGGGGCAGCAGAGAATGGCTAAAGAAAAGACATAAAGTGTCAAATACGCAAGGTAAAAAAGTTCTAGAGATTTGCTCTGCAGCATTGTCCCTACAATTACCAGTACTGTGTTGTACACTTAAATTATTTTTAAGAGGGTAGACTTCATGTTAAAAATAAAACATAAAATTTAATTTTTAAACTGTCAATACAAAAAAAAGAATAAAATTATCTGAAAACTATGGTACACTGATAGTTACAAGAGAGCAGAAAAATGGCATAAAGATATTATAAGGATAAATTAAAAATTAATGAATAATAAAGAATAATTTTGAGAAGTATTTCCTTTGTGATCTGATGTTTGGAGAAGAAATAAATACACAAAATGTGTGTATTAGTTTCTTACTGCTGCTGTAACAAATAACAACAAATTCAGTGGCTTAAAACAACGTGAATTTATTCTCATAGTTCTGGAAGTCTGAAGTCCAAATGAAACTTACATAGTAAAACAAAGTTAGGAGTGGTTTGTTCTGGAAGCACTCAATAAAAATTCACTTCCTTGCCTTTTCCAGCTTCTAAAAATTGTTCATTCCTTAGCTCATGGCTCTGTCCTCTTTCCAACCTCTTTTTTCCCATGATCCCGTCTCCCAGTGCTGTAGTCAAATCTCCCTCTGCCTCCCTCTCGTAAGAATGCTTGTAATTACACTGGGTCCACAAGAATGCTCTCCCCATATCAAGATCGTCAAGTTAATCAAATCTGCAAATTCATGTTTACCATTTAAAGTAAAATATTCATAAATTTTAGGGATTAGGATATGTACATCTTTGCGGAAGGAAGGCTGAATAATGCCTTCCTTTATTTACTTATCTATGTACATAAATAAATGACTGGGGAAATATCCAATGCGATGTTAGCAATAACTTTCTCCGGGTAAAAGAATTATTAGCAATTTTAATTTGTCTTGTTTCTTTTCTAGAATGAACGTGCATTACTACCATAATTGGGCCAAAAAAAAGGAGATTTTTAAAAGTGGTGCTCAGAGGACATTTTTCTTTTGATCTTTGATCTTTAACATGTTTTTCAAATGATTTACACTTAAGGATTAGGTAATTAGATTTATATGGCTATATATCTGTCTAAAAATGGCATATCTCATTTCTAATTCACTTCGTAGGTATAGGACAAAAAAACATGTAAAATAATCTATCTCTCTTGCTAATCTTCTATGACTAGAGCAAACCAAGGGTTGAATTCCAACATGCAGTAGCCAATTTTTTTTAGATAGTTCAGTCAGTACTGGACTAGCAGTCATGGACCAAAAAAAAAACAAAAAAACTGGCTGCTATTTACTGGGAAGAATTAATAACATGTTACATACAAAATTAAGGTCATGAATAAAGCACAGCATCAAAAAAAAGGAGTTATGCAAACAGAATATCAAGAGGAAAGCCTTGAATATGTACAAAATACTTAAAGAGGTCAGATATTACAGCAAATTAATGATTAATTGGAAACGATGACTAAAAATTTAAATGCTGCAACAAAAGATCTTTTGAAAGAGATCTTGAACTATAAAGAAAGCTTCTGAGGACATCACATATGTGAGGTGATGAAAAGCAAATATTGAGTATTTGTTTTAGTTTTTCAACAAAAGCTGCATGAACTATTGTATTTTCTGAGAAGATAATAACCAGTGGAAAAATCATCAAAATGTATATTAGAAAATCTATATAATCTGAGATGCAGGAAGGCAGACATCAGGTTCACAAATGAAAGTGATCTTGACTTGTGTATATCGATGATACTGTTCATACAAATTTCAGCTCAGAATAATTATTATATAAATGTTGAATTGTTTCAGAAATTTTTAATTTGGATATTCTGAGAAAGAAACTGAAGCGTTATTATTTGCTTTTTCATCAATTCATATTGTGTTTCACTTTTAATGGAGCATTCTCCACAGTATCTGAGGAGATGTGAACTGCAATCACCCATTCACCGACTGGTTTATGTTATGTAGGTTAACTAACCTTAGTGAAATAGGATGCTTCAATGGGTATATAAAACTGCCTATCTTATAGGATTATTCTATGGGTTAAACATAAATATGCTAGTGTGTATTTGGCTTAGAAAAGACCATCTCATAAAATGAAGGCATTCAATCAATGTTATTTCTATTTCCTTATTCACCATATTGGCTCTGAATGAATTCTAAAAACTTCCAAAATATCAAACAGATTCTCATATGTATATTTATATATAACTACATATTTATTCATAAATATATGTTCATGATCTTATATATTTGGTTCTATGTAGTTTCACTGTAAGCATCTTTGCCACAATCATATTTGTTGCGTAATTGGCCATAACGCAGATTTGCCATAAAAGATAAAAAAAAAAATAACAGGTGACAGTTTGGTTTGACAGTCTTTTTTTTTTTTTTTTTTTTTTTGGTTTTCTCACCTGGTGACAGTTTCGTTTCATTTCTCCATTGATTCAGTGCTCCCATTTTAAATCTTAGCCCTCATAATGGTCTATACATTGAGCCTGCGATTTCCACAGGACTTGGGAAAACTATCAACGGATATGTGACAAGACGGCGAGAACAAGTAACAGTGTAGAACACTTTCACAGCACAATATAAAGCCCAGTTACCAACGTGCATCCCAGTATTTAGAAACTGATATCTCTCTTAATGAAGGAAAAAATTTTAGCAAAAAGAGAAAAGATGTGATACTAAATGAGGAAACAAGTCAACAAGCAAAAAAAAAAAGTATGAAAAGCATGAACAAAAGACTTTGAAAACAAGTACTTAAGGACAACCAGCAAAATAAAATCTGTTATTTATACAGTATTGCCATGAATCTGCATACATTTTAAATGTGTTCAAATATTTTATGTTTCACAATAATTTTTAATTTTCTTAAAAATTTTCATGTTTCATTATGCCCTTTTTAATTAATGTCCCTCTTGTTTTTTTTTGTGATTTTACCTTTTATAACAAAATTGACTTACAGCCAATTAGTTATATGGTGAAAATGTTTGCAGCAAAGATGCTTATGATGGAAATATTGGACACATATATTTAGCCACCCTGAGGGTTTGATAAAGGGATGCACCTAGACTTTGACAAAAATATCAAGGATCCAAATATGAGTTTTTAAAATGTTTATTTATTTATTTTGAGAGTATGTGAGTGGAGGAGGGGTTGAGAGAGAGAGAGAGAGAGAGAGAGAGAGAGAGAGAGAGAGAGAATCCAAGCAAGCTCCACACACAGCCCAGAGCCCGACACGGGGCTCGATCTCATGACCATGAGATCATGACCTAAACCGAAATCAAGAGTTGGACTCAACCGACTAAGCCACCCAGGCGCCTCGAACATCCAAATACATTTTAAACAGTATCGTTTGTATAAATACCTGTATTTGCCAACTTTGACAACTATTTAGTAAATGATAAAATTTGTGTGAATATAAGTTCAAATATATTCACAGTCTCAGTGGTTCATACTTTACATGTAGCACCAGAAACGGGCCTCAGAAAACGAACTAAAATGGCTTCTTTCATGTGATATCGCCCTCATCAAGCTGACACATTGCAAGCAGACTGATTATCTTAAAATTAAAATTTAATATTTTAGTCTCCTCCTAATACCCTGCAATGGCTCCCATTTTTCTTACAATAAAGGTCCAAATCCTCTCATGTTCTATATAGCACCACATAATTTAGATCCTGCCAATCTCACATACTTCATCTCCTGCCTCTCTTCACCTAGTTCGGTGTGTTTCTCACAGGCCATGTTCTTTCCAACCACAACCTTTGTGCTTGCTGCCCCACTGATTCTACATCCCCCACCTCCCAACCCCACATTCGCACATCCACACCACCCTTCTATGCAGTCATCTTCACATCAAAGCTCCATCATGCTCTTGCCTGACCCAGTCCTATTCCCTGTCCCACAAATTAGGTCAGGTTCTCTTGTAATATATTCCTGAAGCCTCTACAATTCTCATTCAGAGTTCTTATGACAATCACATATCTAGGCAATTGTATAACAGGTATAAGACCTATTTTCCCTACAGCTTTATAAGCATCAATGGAGCAGAACCCATTTTGTTCACCATAATATCCCCAGAGTCCACCAAAGTACTCAATAAATATATGTTCAATTAATAAACAAAACTGAGTCAATTCCAATAATGAACTCTCTCACCAAGCTATAACAGTGTAACTCTTCAGTAAATAAATTAAGGAGAAAAAAAAATGTCACTCTTGTGAATAATGAAATAATGAAATAATGAAATAATTAATAATAAATTGTTCTCTACAAGAAAAACATTCAATAAATACTAGTTTTTCTTTGCTTGCTGAACAGTATTATCCATGCTTAAAATTATTAAGATTTTCTATTGAGCTTGGAACATTTAGAATAATTCCAAAGGTAAAATCTGAAAGTTGAACATTTGCTAGATATGAGAGAAAAAAACACAGATACTTTGTTGTTACTCACAGTCTGAAAATGACTGATTCTGTGGCCCTGAATATACACTTAAACTCATTAGGTCTTATTTTTTTCATTAATGAAAAAAAGAAGATTGATGATGATTACCAATGCTTATACATCACTGATTCTAATGTAGGGGCCTTCATATAATGTGGCGCGACTTCTTCAGAAGCCAACTTTCTTTGCTTCATAGTATCTTTAAGCAGCTGAACTATTATTCATTACTCTGTAATGACATATGGGAATCTGCGTAGATTTTATTTGAGGCAAATGTTCCATAGACTATGAGGAAAAACAAATCTTGAGACTCATTTTTATTCAAACGAATGCCTGATGCTTAAAGTTAATATAGATTTGTACTACTTTATGTAAATACATTTAAAAATTAATGTAAATTAGGGACACCTGGGGGGCTCGGTTGGTTAAAGCGTCTGACTCTTGACTTCAGCTCACATCATGATCTCACAGCTGGTGGGATTGAGCCCTGTGTCAGGCTCTGTGCTGTCAGCACAGAGCCTGCTTGGGATTCTCTCTCTCCCTCTTCCCCTCCTGGCTCACTCGAGCTGTGCACATGCTTTATCTCTCTCTCTCAAAGTAAATAAATAAACTTAAAAACTAAAAAAGTCAATAAATAAATGTAAAGCCACTTTTACTTGATTACCTATAATATCTCCGAACATTTTTGGTCAAATAAAAATAGTTGCCTATATAGCCACAATATATGCATATTCACTTATGTGTTGATAATTTATATATGTTCTATCATTATGTATTTAGTTAAAGCCTGCCTAAAAGATACAGAGTTTCATAAGTATGGGTTCCAACAAGAGAAGGTCCTAAGCCCACACACTTACATTCTATTGAATAAAGAAAACCTATGTTTACATAAACAATTAACAAGAGAGATAATTTCATACTGTGTGTTAGGATGAGGGCAAAAATGGTTATTGTGAGTCCATCTTAGGTAGGAGTGGAATAGTGGCTAAAGTATCTGAGGCAGAAAAATGGTAAATGCAAAAGCCATGATCTAAGGTTTAGGATGATCTAAAGTTTAGGATAATTAAAAACAAACAGATTGAGCCATTAAGAACTTTTATAAAAATAACATTACTGCCATAAAAACTGCCCAATGTTCAGGAATCTAATCCTGGACTCTACTTTGTTCACCAATTCCTATGCCAATATGGGAACCAGTACTGTTAAAGTTATATTATGTCTGGAACTATCAAGTGGGCATTTCTCACTATTTTTCTTTTTCATAATTTCACTGTGTATTCTAAAAGTGTATTATTTAAAATAAAATTAAGGTAATTAATTTTAATGTACATCCTTCAAAAAACTGAACTGAATAAAATTCTAATTGGAAATTCATTATTAACCAAAATCAATTTGGTTAAATATGATATTTTCAAATGAATACTTCTTATTTAAAAAGACAGTATAGATTTTTAAATGTTTAGATCTTTTTATTTCCTTCAATAGATTGTTCTATTTTATTCATATAAAAACATGTGAGATAATTTTATTACTAATTTTCGTTACTCTAGTTTTATTACCTGTGATCAAGAGTATGGACTATAGACCCAGAATGCTGGATGGAAACTGGCTTTGTCCTTTCCTGGCTCTGTGATTTTATAAAAATAAACTCTCTCTACCTCTGTTCCCTCAAACAAAAAAATGTTGATAACTAGCATACCCTTCTCATTTGAAGATTAAAAAAGCTAATAAATATAAAAAGCTTACACTAGCCTGGCACAGTAAATGCTTAATAAATGTTAACTGGTGATATCATTATTTTAAAGTCAGGTGGTTGTTTTCCAGTTTGGACAAAAACTGTTTTATTTAATAAATAGTGCTAAATAATGAGGTAGATATCAATGAGAAAAAAGTTGTTTGCCATAATATTATATACATTATAAGCTTTTATGTACAATCATTCTCATGACATGATGTATTTAGAAAGGCATGCAGTGCCTTCGTTTGCCCATTCAGCATCTTTATAAATAAGGAGCTATTAACCCTTGCTTAAGGCAGACAGAGCCCCACACCGGGTTATATGGCTTAGTAAGAAAGATAAGTACAGGATATCAGCGCCCACTCTCTCTTGTAGCTAGGAACCTTTGCAGAGGGCACAGGCTGCACAACTCCCCTTGGGAGCGCTGGTGGCAGCTTTTCAGGCATTTTTATTGATTCCTTAAACTTTATTTCTACAGTGAGTCTGTATTAGTTACATGACTAGAAAATTTAACAGTTTCATTACAAAATATTTGCCAAATACATTTTTCATCTCTCTTCTAGATTAATTGAATAGAAAAATTTTCTCATCAGCTATTTTTAACTTTTTCATAATTGTGCTATACTGCACTTCATTTTAAAATATGTTAAAATATTAAATAATTCTGAAATAAACATCTAAAAATTACTGGGATATAAGCTTAAAGAAATTTAACAGAAACACTGATGAATCACAGAATAAAGGTTAAAATCCAACCATGTGGTTAATTTATGTTTTCTCTGATAATCCTCAATCCATCATGTCTTCAATCTGTGAAATGAAAGAATTTAGATTCTCTGTGTTTATCTAGGTCACTTCCCTATTTGCAGATGGACCAGCTAGATCCTACTGAAATAGCTGTTTGATGTATTGATCTATTGATCAATGGCTAAAAAGTTATAGAAAACACTAACAAAATACATTATATTTAATTTAAAATGGGAAAATTCCTTTATTCCCATTTTAGAACAAAACACAAAATAATCATGTTAAGTATAAGGTTAATTCAAGACTTAATTTCATTGTTTATATGACATAGCATTTTAGAAAATTAAATTGAGATTGATACTCATAATTTAAAGCTATACTAACATTTATTAGAGTTATCTCTCATATATCAAACAAAGAAAAAATTCAAATCCTTAAATAATATGCTTATAACTAATCTTTCAGTACAAACCATAAACACTAATAAACACTAAATATATCAATAATAACCTACAGAGTTTACAGTGGTATAAATGGATACATATTTAATTATTTTAGTAATATAAACTAATATAAGATGTGATGAGTGGCAGAAGCAAGCACTGAATGTGACAGTAAATTCCTTACTCCTTTTAAAAGAGAGAATGTATTATTATGATCACAAAATTGTATCCTGAACTCTAAAGAGCAAACAGAATTCAAAATAAAACAGTAATTTTTCAAAAATTAAAAGGTGAAATAAGCCAAAATATTTTTCGTTTTAAACTGAACTTTAAAAAAAAAAACAAAAAAACTAAGGTCTTCCTCCTTAGTAGAGTGGCAAATATCCACACCTGTCACATGGGAGACCGGGGTTGAGCACCTGAGTGGCTCAGTCGATTAAGGGTCCAACTCTACATTTCCCACTCAGGTCATGATCTCATGGTCGTGATATCCAGCCACGTGTGGAGCTCCCCACTGGGCATGGAGCCTGCTTGGGATTCTCTCAGTCCCTCTCTCTTTACCTCTCCCTTACTTACATATATGCGCACCTGCTCTCTCTTGCTCTCTCTCTCTCTCTCTCTCTCTCTCAAAAATAAAGTGTTAAAAAAAAAAAAAAAGACTACTAAGAGCAGGGGCACCCAGGTGGCTCTGTCAGTTGAGCATCCTACTCTTGATTTCAGCTCAGGTCAAGATCTCATGGGGAGATCGAGCCCCAGTGATGGGCATTGCGCAGAAAGCGCAGAGCCTGCTTCGGATTCTCTCTCTCCACCTCTGTCTGCCCCACTCCTGTTCATATTCTCTCTCTCTCTCTCTCTCTCTCTCTCTCTCTCTCTCTCTCTCTCTGTCAAAAATAAATAAACTTTAAATAAATAAATAAACAAACAAACAAACCTACTAAGACTGTCTAAAGGATACAACTGCTGGTATATTACTTTCAATTAAGCTAACACCACACTGCACTCAATTGCTTTAAGCCACAGTGTGGGCCTGCATTTTAAATTTCACTCTGATCTTTAAAATCAGTATAGTTTCCATTAACACTATTACAAGAACTACTGACCTTTTCTTTAAACACCATTTCTTTCAAATGTTATTAAGCTTTAAGGGTCTTCTAACAAGTGACAAGGCTGCCATCTAGTGCTTTATGACTATTCCTTTCACATTTTTAAGAAAGTTAGAATCCTACATAATCGAAAGATGAGCTATCCAATACTTGGTGACCACTATTCACATGTGGCTATTGAGTAATTGAAATGTGACTGATTTGAATTGAGACTGCAATAATTATAGAATTCAAATTGTATTTCAGACGTAGTTTGAAAAAAACACTAAAGACAAAAACCTCATTGATGATTTTTATACTGGTACATGTTAAACTGACATCTCAGATATGTTGAGTTAAATAAAGTAGACTATTAAAATTCATTTTACCTGGGGGTGCCTCAGTGACTCTGTTGGTTAAGCGTCCTACTCTTGATTTCGCTCAGGTCATAGTCTCATGGTTGGTGAGAGTGAGCCCCGAGTGGGGCTCTGAACTGACAGCACAGAGCCTGCTTGGGATTCTCTCTCTCCCCTCTCTCTCTGCTCGTCCAACACACGCATCCTCTCTCTCAAAATGAATAAACTTAAAAAAATTAATTTCACCTGTTTCCTTTAACTTTTTTAATGTAGCTACTAGAAAATTTAAGGGGCTCCTGGGTGCCTCAGTCAATTAAGAGACCGACTTCAGCTCAGGTCATGATCTTCCAGTTAGTGGGTTTGAGCTCCACATCGGCCTCTCTTTAGTCAGCACAGAGCCCTCTTTGGATCTTCTGTCTCCCTCTCTCCCTGCCCCTCCCCTGCCTTGCACACACACACTCTCTCTCTCTCAAAATAAATAAGCATTAAATTTTTTAAAATTACATATATGGCTCATATTATATTTATATTGGATAGCATTGATCTAGAAGAAAAATTATCTTAGTCATAAAAAACAATTTGAGCATCAGTAAGGTTAATAATTGAAAATGGATTTAAACATATTAAATATGTATGAGTCCATAAGTTTATCATGAAGAGAAACCTCGTCATGTTTGAGAGATACTGAATAATTCTTTACTTTGAAAACTGGTAAGTAAAAACAACTAATATTACATTTATCATGCATTTCCTATATGAACTGTATCAATGAGTAACCAAATAACTGATGAGAGGAAATTTATTTTTAGAGAAGTTTTCTAATCAAGAAATAAAGAAGGTATTGAAATATCACTTTTGCAACACCTAATCAATTACAATCTAAACACTGATCATCAGTGTCTGCTAAGAACTACATGGGAAATAATGTTAATAAGGAACAATAACAATTAGGGGCACCTGAGTGGCTCAATCAGTTGAATGGCTGACTTCAGCTCAGCTCATGATCTCAGAGTTCATGAGTTCGGGCCCCGTGTCAGGCTCTGTACTGACAGCTTGGAGCCTGGAGCCTGGAGCCTAGAGCCTGCTTTGGATTCTGTGTCTTCCTCTCTCTCTGCCCCCCCTCCCGGCTCTCTTTCTCTCTCTCTCAAATAAATAAATAAACATTAAGAACTTTTTAAAGAAACAATAACAATTAAAAAGTATATAAAAAAGAAATTACTAAATGACCAGACCCCAAAATTTTCTTTGAATTCAGCCAACCTTTAAAGTTCACTTAATATTTAACTATTTCTGTTTTAAAAGGGGTCATCAATCTACTCAAATTCATTTTTAAAAGCTATTACCATAATTACATAATACGAAAATGGAAAATAAAAACTAAAAACTTACAGTCAAACATCATTTCATTAGAAAAAAAAGTACAATGATAGTCTATATTCATTTATACTGAAAATAATCCTAAATAGAACATGAACAACTAATATTTAGCAGTGTTCCAAAAAACAATATTCCATGCCTATGTTTGGTTTATCCCAGAATTAAAAGATATTTAACATTAGGAAATTTACTAATACAACTTCACACATAATAAGGTAAAGGAAAAAGTCATTCATAATAAAATCTTATAGAACACTAATGTGGATAACTTTTTTAACTTGCTAAAGGAAATGTTCCATAAATTATTTCAAACTCTCTACTTGATGGTCCTGCCTACTACCATCACTTTGACTCAGCACTTAGAGATCACAAGTGTCCCAGTAAGGGGTTAAAAAAACTTTAAAGATATAAGTATTATCAGCGGAGCTTTCTTTTGCTTACATTTTCATAGTAAATGTTTTTCCACCCCTTCACATTCAATTCTTATGTGTCTTTAGGTCTGAATTAAGTCTCTTGTAAGCAACATAAAGATGGGCCTTTCTTTTTTATCCATTTAGTCACCCTATGTCTTGACTGGAGCATTTAAGTCCATTTCCATTTAAAGTAATTATTAATAAGTATGTACTTATTGCCAATTTGTTACTTGTTTTATGATTGTTTTTGTCTTCTTCTCTGTTCACCTCTTGTCTTACTCTCTTCCCTATGGTTTAAAGTTTTCTTTAGTGTTATGCTTGGATTCCTTTCCCTTTACTTTCTGTGTATCTATTATAGGTTTTGACTTGTGGTTACCATTAAGTTCACATGTAACATCTTATGCATACAGCAGTCTATATTAAGTTGATGGTTGCTTAAGTTTGAACCTATTCTAAAAACACTAAATTTTTACTACCCTCCCACATTTTATGTATATGGCATCATAGTTTACATCTTTTTCTTTCGTGAATCCCTTGACTGGTTTTTGTAAATATAATTGATTTTTCAGTTCCTGTGCTTTAATATCCATATTGGTTTCATAAGTGATTGATCTACTACATTTATTATAGGTTTATATTTACCTGTAAATTTTTTTCTTTCATAATCTTACTCTAGATTATGACCTTTTCCTTCCACTTGAAGAATATCCTTTAATATTTCTTGTAAGGATGGTTTAGAGGGGATGAACTCCTTTAGCTTTTCTTAGAGAAACTCTTACTTGTTTTTGTTTGTTTTGTTTGTTTTTTGTTTTTGTTTAGAAAAATTTCTTTCTACTCTGAATGACAGCTTTGATAGATAGAGCATTCTTGGTTGCAGCTTTTTTCCTTTCAACATTTAGACTATACCATGCTACTCCCTCTGGCCTGCAAAGTTTCTGCTGAAAAACCAGCTGATAGCCTTATGGGGTTTCCCCTGTATGTAGCTGTTCTTTCTTGATTTTTTTAAATCTTTTTGTCACTTAATCATTATGCATTTTACTTTGGACCTCTGTGGGTTAATTTTGGGGGTAAGACTATTTATGTTGAACAAAATAGACTTTAAACAAATACTAACAAGAGAGAAAGAAGGACACTACATACTCATAGAGAGAACAATCCAAAAAGAGGATATACCAATTGTAAATATCTACACACCCAACATGGGAGCACTTAAATACCTAAAGCAAATATTAACAGAAATAAAGGAAGAAATTAATAGTAATACAATAATAGTGGGGGGGGGGGGATTTTAACACCCTACTCACACCAATGGACGGGTCATCAAGACAGAAAATCAGTAACAGTGGCTTTGAATGATTGATTGAACCATAAAGTCCTAATAGATAAATTCAGAACACTCCATCCAAAAAAAACAAAAACAAAAACAAAAAGAATACACATTGTTTTCAAGTGTACATGGAATATTATCCAGAATAGATCACATATTAGACCACAAAACAAGTGTCAATAAATCAAAAAATATTGAAATCACATCATGCATCTTTCCAAACACAAGGGTATGAGACTAGAAATTAATCACAAGAAAAAATCTGGATAGAAAAGAAATACATGGAGGCTAAACAACATCCAACTAAACAATGAATGGATCAACCAAGAAGTCAAATAGGAAATAAAAAATACAAAGAGACAAATAAAAATGAAAATACAATGATCCAAAACCTTGGGATACAGCAAAAGCTGTTCTAAGAGGGAAGTTTATAGTAATACAGGCTAACTTCAAGAAAAAAAAAATCTCAAATAAGCAACCTAACTTTGCTAGAAAAAGAACAAACAAAACTAAACCAGAAGGAAGGAAATGAAATGATTAGAGCAGAAATAAATTTAAAAAGGCTAAACAACAGAAAATATCAATGAAAAATCAGGAGCTGGTTCTTTGAAAAGGTAAACAAAATTAATAAACCTTTAGCAGACTCATCAAGGCACATAAATAAAATCAGAAAAGAGAAAGAGGAGAAATAACAACCAATACCACAGAAATACAAAGGATTATAACAGAATATTATGAAAAATTATAGCCAATAAATTGGACAACCTGGAAGAAATACATTCCTAGAAACATATAACCTTCCAAAACTGAATCAAGAAGAAATAGAAAATTTGAATAGAGTGATTACTAGCAAAGAAATTGAGTCAGTAATCAAAAAACTCTGAAGAAATCTTGATAGAGGGAATAAAACTGTCTTTATTTGCATATAATATAATTAACTGCATTAAAAACCAAACAAATCTGTAAACAATAAGAACTAATAATGAGTTCATTAAAGTTTATGAATATTAGATTAGTGTATTAAAATGAATTTAATGTTTATATATCAAATATAAGTAGACAATGTAATTTTATTTAAGTTTATTTATTTATTTTGAGAAAGGGAGAGAGAGAGAGAGAATGGGAGGGGCAGAGAGGGAATCCAAGCAAGCTCTGTACTGTCAGTGCAGAGCCCAGTGCTGGGCTCAAACTCACGAAAAGCAAGATCATGACCTGAGCCAAAATCAAGAGTTGGACACTTAACTGTCTGAGCCACCCAGATGTCCTGAAAATGTAATTTTAAGATACTATTTAAATGGCAACAAAATTATTAGGAAATTTAGTATTTTACACATCTAACAAAACATGTTCAAGACAAGGACACAGGAAATTGAGCTCAACATTATCAGCCATAAGAGAAATACAAATTAAAGACACAAGATACTACTACATATACTCTACAATAGCTATAATCAAAAAAACAGTATTAAGTGTTGAGGATATGGAATCACTGAAGCATTTATAAATTTCGGGAAGTTAAAATTATATAGCCATACTGTAAAATCATTTGGCAGTTACTTAAAAAGTCAAACATAAGTTTATCACATGACCCAGCAATTTCACTTATAGGAATCTACCCAAGGATAATAAAATTACATATCTACACAAAGACTGTGTGAATGATATCAATATTTTTCATAACAATCAAAGGCTAGACACAATCCCAATGCCCATCTACTAATAAACAACAAAAAAAAATGGTATATCTACATGTTGTAGCATTTATTCCTTTTATAAACTAAAACTGCTATATTAAAGTAAAATACAAGGGGCGACTGAGTGGCTCAGTCGGTTAAGCATCCAACTTCAGCTCAGGTCATGATCTCGCAGTTTGTGGGTTCGAGCACCACATCAGGCTCTGTGTTGACAGCTCAGAGCCTGGAGCCTGCTTCAGATTCTATGTCTCCCTCTCTCTCTCTGCCCCTCCCCTGCTCATGCTCTGTCTCTCTTTCTCTCAAAAAGTAAATAATAAAATATTAAAAAATATATATTTTTAAGTAAAATACAAATACCTTGTGATCATCTCAATTGATGCAGAAAAAATATATGACATAAACAAAACACCCATTCCTAACAATAGTCCTCAGCAGAGCAGGACTAGAAGAGAACTTCCTCTAGCTGATAAAGGCATCTAGGAAAAACCTCCATCATACTTAATAGTGAAAGACTGCATCTTTTCTCTCTGAAATCAACAACACAACTAGAATATTCCCATGCTCATCACATCTTGTCACATGGTACCAGACATAATAATCAATGCAATAATGCAAAAAATTAAAAAAAAATTTAAAAATAATTAATTAATTAAAGGTAGCCAGAAAGAAAAAGAAGAAATCAAATTCTATTAATTGCAAAGCACATTACAGTCTGCATCAAAAATATAATGGAATCTACCAAAAAGGCTCTAGAACTAACAGGGAAGTTTAGCAAAGCTGAAGGATAAAAATCACCACAAAAATCAATTGTAGTTGTATACATCAGACACAATTAAAAATCACATTTTAAAAAAACAATATTTACAGCAGCATTAAAAGTATAAAATATGTAGGGATAAATCTGACAAAAACCATGACAGATCTGCACAGTGAAAAATAAAAATATTGCTGAGAATAAATTAAAAAATAATTAAGTTTAAAAAAGAGATACACTAGGTTCATGTGTCAGAAGACTCACTATAGTTAAGAATGGATTCTCCCCAAACTGATCTATAAGCCAAACACAATCTCAATCCAAATTCTAGTATGTATTTTGGCAAAATTTACCAAGCAGATTCTAAAATTCACATGTAACCACAAAAGAAATGGAGTCAAGTCTGAAATAGGTTTGAAATAGAAGGATGAAGTCAGAAAATAAATGATACATAATTTCAAGACTTATTACGAAACTACAGTAGTTGTAACAGTACTATTTTGGCACAAAAGCAGGCAAATTAATTAACAGAACACAATAGAGATCCCAGAAATAGTCTTTAAAGTCTTATCCACATATATGGGCAACTGATTTTAAACAAAAGTTTAAACCAAAACAAAACTGCAAAAGCAATTAATTGGTTAAAATAAAGTCTTTAAAGAAACAGTGCTAGAACATTTAGATATCCACATGAAGAAAAAAAAAATCCATCTCTTGATATATATACAATTATTAACTCAAAATAGACTGTATCTTAAGTAGAAAACATAAAAATACAAAACTTCTAGAAGAAAAAGGAGAAAATCTTTGTGATCTTAGGTCAAGCTAAGATTTCTCAAAAGAACAAACTGATAAATTGAAGTTTATCATAATTAAAAATCCTCTTCAAAAAAAAATAAAAACTTCTCTTCAAAAAAAAAAACACTTCTAATAGAGTGAAAAAACAAGGCACAAACTAAAAAAATAATTTGTAAATCATATATCAAATAAAATATTTGCATCTGGAATACATAAAGTACTCTTAAAACTCAATGATATAACAATCCGATTTTTAAAAGAGGACAACAGATTTAAACACACTTCACCAAATAAAATATACATATGGCAAATAATCATATGAACAAATGCTTAATATCATCACTCATTAAAGAAATGTAAATAAAATGAGAATTAGATACTCCTGCACACCTGTTGGAACGACTAAAACTAAAAAGACTAACTATATGAAAGATTTGAAGAACTGAAATGAAATTCTTACACTGCTGGTGGAAATGCAAAAAGGTACAATCATTTGAAAAACTCTTTGCTTGCTACTTAACAAGTTAAACATACATCCGCCACGTAATCACTACCCAGTGATAGTATATCATTTAGTAAATAATCAGCACAGCTTTTTAGTGATGACCAAAAACGCCCCCTAAAAAAATCTATCACAAAATTCTATTTGTTCAAAATTTAATCAAATTGAAAAGATTACATTAAATCCAGCTGAGTTTACTCAAGTCCTATGTTTGTTTCCATTTTCAGAATAAGATCTATTGCTATGTTACTCTTCAAAAGTAGAAAAAAATGCACCAAACACAAAGGCAAAAAGACTGCCTTTCCTAGGAGTTGTACTATATTTAAGAAACAGAAATGGTAACATATTAATGACAACATCGGAACGCAAGGTGAATTTTGTTATCTGCAAAATCATGTAAAACTAATTTTATAAATTATTTAAAAATGAAAAAAATACAGATACTTACAATAACATGTGCCTCTAAGTGGATTACCAACATAGCGATTTTCAGAATCACACCTGTAGGGACAATAAACTCATTTACTACTGATCCACAAAATTCAAAAGCTCCGTATCTTTCTTCCAGCAAGAAAGTAATTAAACTCCACATTAAAACATCTTTAAAAACTATTACATTAATCGAAGTTTTAACAACAAATCTTCACAGTAAATAACGTAGAAAGCCAATATTTGAGCATGAGTCAAGAAAAGAAACAGTGAAGACAAATAAATACCCATGCAAGATGAGAAAAGGGAATGTCACACAAGGCAGATGGGTTAAGACTAGAGTTTGGGGATATGTAATCTTCCTTAATAATGAGAAGAAACTGAAAGTCTTGATAAAGATATGGTGACAATTTTAGGTAAAGGAAGAAAATTGTGGAAATTCATAAATCTACACCACTTTCTTACTTTTGGTATTCTTGGAAATTAATATAGTTTCCCCCAATTTCTACATAATGAATCTGTATTTTAAAACAGATCTCCTCAATTGTGTATCAAAGAAAAGGTTTTTATTCTAAATCATCCAACCCTAAATTAAGAAGCTCAAACTCTGAACTTACATAAACATATTATAAAAAATGGAAGAACATAAGAGCATTCTGAATCATGAATTCTAATTTAAATTCTTCACAATTATGGTTAATTACAGCAGTGGGGGAAGATCATAAGTATTTTCAAAATTTCTGAAGTTCACATTTTTATATCCCTGTTTCTAGAATTCAGTAAAAATGACAGTTAGTGCCTAACAGAGATACACCTTGATTTTATATAATGTTTCTTCTTGAAACACCCTCCAAAATAAATTATTATAAAATGGTATATGCACCAGGCTAACTGAAATCAGTGACTTAATATTTAAAGTATATATAAAAGTTTAAAAGATGAGAAAGATGTTTTCAAAATATCTTTAGTTCTTTTTTTAAATGTTTGTTTATTTTTGAGAGAGAGAGTGCACACACACAAGTGCAGTAAAGGGCAGAGAGAGGGAGAAAGAATCCCGAGCCGCATCCACACTGTCAGCACAAAGCCAGATGCGGGGGCTCGATCTCAGGAACCAGATCATGACCTGAGTCAAAATCAAGAGTAGGATTTTTAACTGACTGAGCCACCCAGGCACCCCCAAAAAACGTCTTTAGTTTTAATAGTTAATCAGAGCAGAGGAATAATTTTAATACATACTTTTTAATTAATGAAAGGCCAACAATTGAGAATAATAAGCTAAATAATCAAGTTACATTCTGAATGCATTTTCCACCCATGTGTCACTAGTTTTTTTATTTATACATAGAACTGAATAAAAGAGTAAATCTTTATTTACACTGACTACAAAATTAAAGTAGAAATATAACAGTCCTATACACCACTCACTTTATTCTCTGTGAAACAAAGAAAGTTTGGGGGTTAGGTTTCCTTTGACTTCCCCAAAAGCAATTTCAAAATGTGTGATATATAGTAGTTTTCTAGCAAGAAAATGATCACACTCATTGTTGCTGGGTTAAGCACTTCAGGTTCTCTACTATTTCTATACTCTTATTCCTTCCTTTAGGCTCACCTCCATAAATTCCATCACTTTGTACCCAGTATATACATATCCTAAAGGATTGATTTACAATACTGTTATAATTCTTTTGTCTGTCACAAAAAAAATAAATTTGACTTGCTGCAAATGTTCTCAATAGTACGTTCAGAACAGGAATATATTCAATATAATAGTGTCTGCATTGCTAGGCATGATATTCCCTCTGCATCTCATTTGTTTAAATAGATGGCTTTCAAAGTACCACAGCAATCTAAAATAACTAACTTTAATAAATGTAAGGATTTCTGGTACTTTTTAATTGATCTATATGTTGACTTTAAGAGCTCCAGATACAAACCTATCTTCCCATATGGAAGTTTATGGTTTTTATTTTTTCAATAATACTGTTATTCAAATTATTTAACCTTCAACATAATATAATTTTTATAAAGGAATGGTTAAAATTTTATTTTCTCCAAACCATAAATTTTCTCAGGAGAATGAAATTACATGCTCTTCTTTAGGAAGCGATTTTTGCTAGCTTTCATTTTCTCAAATGAAGAGTTTTAACATAAATAAGGAATTAGCACCACCTCATTAAAAATTAAGCTGAGAGGCTTTATAGAGTTCTTGAAGGTATCTAATATAAGAATTACATTCTCTTTTAAGTTTTCAAACTCAAAAAAGCAAAGTAGAATCACATATTGTCTTACATTCTTTATATTAATAAGTACTGAATTTTGATCGTATTAAAAGTATTTTTGCAATGTGTAATTATGAGTTGAATTTAAACAACAATTTTTGAAAGTTTGATTTCAGCTGTCATTTAAAAAAACTACAAATGGCTACAAATAGCTAAGGAAATCAATAGATCCAAGGGAAACATAATGGAACTTTTGGCATAAAACTCAGTCTGCAAAACACAAAAGCAGGCACAAATATATGCAAACGCATTCTTTAATTTTCATAGGGACATCTCAACATCATCAGGATGGCAGTTAATTTGAAAGATAATGTTCAATTTTATCTAATAAAAATTCCAATAAGCTTTAAAGGAGCCAGAAAAATTGATCTTAATGTTCACATGCATAAGTAAATATATAATAGCCCAAGTAATCATTGATAGATGAATGGATAAAAATATGGTATATACAATAGAATATTATTCAGCCATAAAGAATGAAATCTTGCCATTTTCAACAACATGGATACCTACAGAGTATAATGCTAAGTGAGATAAATCAGTCAGAAAAAGACAAATACCATATAATTCACCCATAAGTGGAATTTAAAAAAAAAAAAAAAAACAAGCAAAGGAAAATGAGAGAGAGAGAGAGAGAGAGAGAAACCAAGAAATAGACTCTTCAACTATAGAGAACAAACTGATGGTTACCAGAGGGTAAGTGAGTGGGGGGATGGGTGAAATAAGTGATGGGGAGTAAAGAGCAAATTTATCATAATGAGCACTGAGTAATATATAGAATGGTTGAATCGCTGCATCATGTACCTGAAACTAATATAACACTGTATGTTAACTATCCTGGAATTAAATTTTAAAACAATAAAAAAAGAAAAAAAGAAAATAAATGAAGAGCTTTTAGGGAAACTAGACTTCAAAGATACTAAAATATATTCAAGGTCTGTACAATTCAAATAGCGTAGTATCACTGCATCAGTAGAAAGACCAAAGGTACAAAATAGAAATTAAGAAATAGGCTCAACTATCATATACTAAAAATCTAGTATATGATAAAAGTGGTATTTTAAATTATTGGGGTAAGCTCTTTTTAATAAATGGTATTCAGATAACTGGATAGCCATTTGGAAAAATACAAAATCAGATTCAATCCTCACACCCTACCCATAAAAAAAAAAAAAACTCTAAATGGATCAGACATCTGAGCATATAAAATAAACTTTAAACATATTAGAAGACAAGACTGCATGGTAACATACGTATGCTGAAAGGTGTGGTAAAAATAAATGCCATTAGTAAACTCAAAAGATGTAATAAATTGGGAGAAAATACTGACAACATATGTGACATAAAAGGGCTAAAATCCCTAATTTATAAAAAAAAAAAAAACTCTTTAAAAAAGGGAAGAACTAACAATCCCATAGAAAAACTGGCAACATACATAAATAGGCAACTCACAAAAAGTGCTATAAAAATGGTTCTTAACTATATGAAAAGATGTTCAACTTCACTTATAATCAGGGAAATATGAGCTAAAGCTAGAACAAGATACCATTTCTCCTCGATCAGATTGTCAAAATTTCAAAAGCATAACCATATGCTCTGCTTAGGAGACTGGGCCAACAGTGCTCCCTTACACTTATGACCTGCTGGGAATACAAAATGAATAAATCCCTATGGAAGAGAAGTTAGCAATACCTAACAAATCTACATGAGTATTTATTCTTCAACCCAGAAATCCCACTTATAGGAACTTTGGAAGTAAACATCCAAAAATATGAAAATATATGGCCAAAAGTTTATTCACTACATCATTTATAATCACAAAATATTGGAAATTATCTAAACATCCTTGTGCACAAGATTTGTTAAAGAAACCACAGTACATAAACCCAATGGAACACTATACATCTGTAAACAAAACCAAACAAAAAAATGATGAAGATTTTAATGATCTAATACAGATACAAATCTACAGTATGTCCCCTTTTGTGTAAGAAGGAAAAGAATGAATGTCTATGCCTGTGTGTGTGTGTGTGTGTGTGTGTGTGTGTATACACACAGATATACATACATGAAATATATATATGTATATCATAGGGAGCATAAACTGGAAAACAATGAAGTTGTTTACCAGAGGAGAAAAGAGGAAATGGGAACTAATCTCTTTATTTTTAAATACTTTTCTCTTTTGAAAGAATGTCAATGTTCAACATATTCCAAAATATATATATTAAAACAATAAGAGTGGGAAGGCGGAAAAAAACAACAACAACCACCTAAAACAGAAAGTAAACTAAAAGAAATGAACCTAATAAATTTCAAGTGAATACTACATAACCATCCTGAAGGGAAAAGGAGGAGGGGAAGGAGGGAAATAGGAGGAGAGAGGTGTGGAGGAACAGAAAACAAAGAAGAAAGAAAAGGGACCATTCCAAATAACTTGTTAACACAGTATCTGACTATATATTCTCAATCCTGGGCAGAGTAAGGTGGAAAATTCAAACTTTTAAATCTATTCAGGTTTGCTTATTAAAGTGATATAGACAAATCAATTCTGAAAGTATTTCTTGAATTACAGAATTGAGCAAATAAGGAATGTGTTAATGTCATTGGAAGCCACT
Source organism: Panthera uncia (assembly GCF_023721935.1). NCBI lineage: Eukaryota > Metazoa > Chordata > Mammalia > Carnivora > Felidae > Panthera > Panthera uncia. The sequence goes on along the minus strand of NC_064818.1, from coordinate 69,860,211 downwards.
GTTTTCACTAATGGAGGAGACGTACGATTATGAAACTGGAGAAGGTCCAAAAGAACACTGGAGGGATGTACTGGAATTGGAAGCTTGGGTATGAAGTAATGCTTTCTAACATATATACATGTGTGTGTGTGTGCATGCACATGTACACATGTATATGTATATATGTATTTATGTGTATTTATTTGTATATATAAATAAATTACTATTTCCCAGTTCTGTTTATTGAACAGGTCACTAAGTTAAGGCACCTCAGTAGCAAAGAGCATATCTAGCACTGAGAGCTCTGCAAAAATATTTTGTAAATGGCTGATCCAAGGCAGAACAGGTGTAAGATGAGCCTGGAACATCTTCTTATAACAGAAAGTAAGGAAGTATTCACAAAATGATGATGGGTGTGTGTCACAAAAACACAAGTGAGCTTGAAGTAGCTCCCACTGGCCAAATCTGGAACAACATGAATGCTAAATAATTAGGTATAACAATGAATTATAAACCACTGGGGAAAACAGGAACTCATGAGTTCATGCCAATAATAAATAGATAAATAATTGGTGGACAAGGAAGAGCTCTTGCTAATAGAATTGGAGAAACAGACTGGTAAGTGTAGAGGAAGTATGAGATTTGTTTGTAATCATCATAGTAAAGACAGAGACCAGGCATGAATAAACCATTTTTCCTTAAAAGTATGTCATATCCTATAAGACGAATCTGTCTCATGTCTAACTCACTCAAAAAAAGACAAAGGAGAGAAAAAGAAAAAAATTCAGGTCTACTTGTCATATCTCTAATCAAAATCCAAGATTCTGCATTCTAATAGCACAATCAACACTCATGGAAAAATATATTCATTATAAGGGATGAAATGAATAAAATCTCAAATAAATATATAAATGTATACATGTATAAATTTATAAATGTATGTATAAATGTATCACTTATACCTAATGCTGAGCTATGCAAATGATGATCTTCCCATCTCATTTCCCACATATCAAAATCAGTTGGTATAACCATTGATATGAATCTCTTGTAAATATAATCAGCTGATACATTGAAATGTTTGGCACAGCCATTATAGATTTTCATGTAACCTGTATAATAATGTGATTAAGAATCAAGATTATCATAATCTATCTACTGCATTTCAGACCTCATACATAAATGTAATTAAAAAATCAGAATGGAGTACCTCACAATTATTTTTTTAATATAATTTACTGTCAAATTGACCAACATACAGTGTGTAAAGTGTGCTCTTGGTTTCAACAAAAAGAGAGGGAAATATTACAAAGAAAATTCTAAATTCTTTCTTCCTAAAATTTTATATATATGAATGTGAAATAATCAGATTAAGAAAAATGTTTTAAACTATGTTTTATTCTGTAACAAACCATTGTGTTACATAACACCATCTTTTTTTCAGGAAAGTCTTAATTTGCATTGTTGAAATTATTTTACTCATTCAAGAAAGTCTTTTCTCATCTCAAAGATTGAGATGCCCTTCATAGTTTGAAAACACTAAAAGTGAGTAATGTGTGTATTATATATTTAATACACAAATATGTAATTCAAGTACATTACATAAAAGCACAATTGTTTACATTTGCACTAGTTATCTATTGCTAAGTAGCAAATCACAAAACTTTACTTTAATCAGCACATATTTATTATTTCACAGTTTCTGTGGGTCAGGAGTCTGAACATAGAGCATAGTTGGGCTCTCTGATTCTGAGACTAAGTTGTCAGGAGCTGGGGTTCACTGTATAGCTGGGGTTTGCTAGGGTTTGTTTGCTAGGGTTGGGCTCTCATCAGAAGTTTGAGTGGGCTTGGGCTTGCTTCTAAGCTTCCTCAGGTGGTTGGCAGAATTTATTTCTTTGTGGCTACAGAACTAAAGGCCTTGGTTTCTTGCTTATTATTGGGTGGAGACCAGTGGCTATGGCCCTACAGCTCCTAGATGATGCCTTCAACTGCACTTACTTCTTCAAAGCCAGCCAAGAAGGGAGAAACTCTCCAGAGAAAAACTTCTGGTAGGACACAGACTTAAAGCGTATGCATAGAAGTGACCCACCATAATTACCGAAGTGATATACCCTTACCCTTGCCATATTTTCTGGTTTAGAAGTCACAGATCCTGTCCATACTCAAGGAAAGGGGATTAAATAATAGTTTGACTACCAGAAGGCAGAGATCATTGACAGTCATCTTACACATAAAATTTATTACTACAAAGTGTTTCAATATATTTATTTGAGATATGAAAATGTACTAATCTACTTCACATAATATATAGAGAAATTAAATGATTTGAACAAGTTCTAATTCAGATTATAGGAGGTAAAATGAATGTGAAAGGAAAAGTATAGATATAAATAATAATTCTTAAACATATTACATTGCACTATATAAATTATATTAATATTTCTAATATGTAGGCTGAGTAATATTTTTAAAAGTCAGAATCTTTCTGTATAAAGATTAGACACAAATATTGAAAGCCTTCAGAAGTACTCTGAACGGTTTAATTAAAAACATAACTTCAAAGTATTCTGTGTCTGAAGCAAAGGGATAATCATCCTCTATTCCCAGTAAGCAAACTAAGCAAATGGCAAGACCTTTTAAGAAAACAGTTTCAGGCTGAAATCTTTATTAGGACTTTGAAAGGTCAAATATTGTCACTACATGTCACCTAAATATTGGCTATCATTTCGTGAATTATCACACAATATTATAAATATAGCCTTTTTAAAAAACAAAATATAAAATAATTCCACATTTCTAAGTGTTAAAATATAGCATTTCATTTTGTCCCTATTGATTTAAATACTTAAATACACATACATATACATCTTACCAAAGAGATATACTCTTTCTACTCAGGAACTAAAAACACAGAAGGGGAACATCTAATTGCCACAATTCTGAAATATCACAACAGATGATTTAAAACAGCTGGGAATCTGATAATAAATTTGCATTTTCATGAGAAATTATAAAAAGTACACATAAGATAAAACACACTTGCTTTTGTTTTGTTTTTCCTCTAAAAAATCGATAAAATCACATAAATATGAACAAAAATATGATATAAGGGAGTATCATAGTATCAACATTAATAACATATTTCTAAGACAATTTATCTTTAAAAAAATCAGAAATAGAGTTAGGGTAAATCCTTAAATAGTACAGGTTCTAAAGTTATAGGTTCTAAAGTTATAAGGCTGTTTATGTATTTCAGAGGCCAATAATGATAAACAGAATCAGGTAAGTTGAAGATAACTACAAAAGGTAGATTTTACTTCTTAATGTCTAAAACATTGGAGAGCAAAAGAGTGAAAACTTGCCAGGCCTGGATACAGACAAGAATAGAATCCCAGGATCATTTGGTGACAGTATTTTGTCCCTGATTATGGATGGGGACAGTATTTCATAGGAAAAGGGGTCAGAGTCTAGGCCCACCAAAGGCTGCTGAGCTAATCCCAAAGAGTAACCTTAGGAATTTGAGCAATGTAAGGCCTTCCAGAGACTGCAGATCTACCTTGAATCAACCTTATCTCTGAAAATAATTAAGGTTCTACTGCCCTCATGCACATAGCAGAATTAAATTCTCATGGGAAAAGATTTCATCCAAGTTCTCAATCTATGATTAGATTCTGCAAATATGGCATCAAGGACAAAATTTAAAATAACCAGGCACTGAAACAGCTAAGAAAATAAGAAGAGGAGCTACCAAAAACAAATGATGATGACACAGAGATATGGAAATTGAGATGTTATCAGGGAAAAGACACAGGCCTTAAAATAATTATCTTTATTATAATGGAAGAGATAACAGAAAAGATTAGAAATTTGCAGAAAAAAATGGAAACTATAAAAGACAATTAGAAACTATAATAGATAGTTTTAAGAATTTAGTCTGAAAAAGTGGGAACTATAAAATGAAAATGCAATAACCAAAATTAAGAGCTGAATGGATAAGATTAACAGCAAATTAGACACAGTAGAAAAGAGAAAAGTGAACTGAAAAACTGGTCAGGAGACAGAGGAAAAACATGAAAGAGACATAAAAGATATGGTGTTACTAGACTCCAAAAACAGAAGGTAGAAAAGAGAGAAGAAGCAAGATTTGAAGAGTTCTGGTTGAACTTTCTAAAACTACTGAAATGATAAATGAAAAAAATATATATATAGATATGAAAAATTAATTATATCATAGTGAGACGGATAAAAAGGGAATTTTTTTAGAAACCAAAGAATAAATTAGACATAAGAAGAATTCAGAAATCTGAATAGGTTACATTCTTTTAAAAATGAATAGATTATATCATATTTTAAAGAAATAATTAAAACCTTTCCACATAGAAAAATCTAGAGCCAACTGACCACCTCAGGGATATTACCTAATAATGGAGAAGGCAAGGAAGTTTTAAATAGTACTCCCCCAAATCACTGACAAAATGGAGAAGATTGATGTTTCAGATTATATTAAAATTAAGAACTTCTCTTCATAAAAGACATAAAAAAAACAGTGTGAAAATCCAAACCATAAAGTGGTATTTGCCACACATATCGCCAACAAAAGACATGCATCAAGAATGTATAAAATATTATTACAAATTATTAAGAAAAAGAATCCAGTAGAAAAACAAAAATCACAAGAAATTTGAAAGACCACAATTTCATAAAAGAGAAAATTCAATTGGTGATTATACATAAAATATTTTAAAGATTAAACACATAAATCTTTGAGAACTAAAGAACTTTTTTAGTTCTTACGAAAATCCAAATTCAGACTGCCACAACAGAATCCTTAAAACTAAAATGTCTTATAATATCAAGTACTGTCAAAAGTGTAGACATTAAGAAAACTTATACAGCCCTAGAAGGAGTATAATTTGATGAAACAATTTTACAAAAGAGTTAATTCTCTAAAATTGAAAAATCCTCTAAAATCCTCTAAATTTGCACACAACAAAATTGTATGCAGTTGTGAACCAGGAGATATATATGAGAATACTAAGTGCATTAGAGGTTTGGGTTTTTTTTTTTAAGGTTTATTTATTTTTTGAGAGACAAAGAGAACAAGGGAGGGGCAGACAAAGAAAGACAGACAGACAGACAGAGGCTTCGATGTGGGGCTCAAATTCACGAAAGGTGAGATCATATCCTGAGCTGAAATCAAGAGTTGATTGCTTAACCGACTGAGCCACCCAGGTGCCCCCTAAGTGTATTAGTTTTAATGGCTAAAAACAAAACAAAACAAAACAAAAACCATATTATCAAAGAAGAGATAAGAGAATGAGTAAATAAAGTGTGGTATAATAATGCAACAAAATACTCTACCACATTGAAATGGATCAAATTACCGCTACATGGATGCAACAACTTGGATGACTATCAAAACGTGTTGAGTGAAAGACATGACACAAAACAAGACATGGATGCAGACATTGAAGAAAATATTTGCAAAAGATATATCTGATAAAGTATTGTTATCCAAAATATATGAAGAACTGTTAAAACTCAACAATAAGAAAACAACCTAATTAAAAAACGGGCCAAATATACCTCACCAAAAAATGATATCCAAATAAGATATAGTAAATAAGCATACAAAAACATTCTGCACATCATATGTAATCAGGGAAATGCAAACTAACACGAGATACCACTACACGCCAGTTAGAATGGGCAAAATCCAGAACACTGACAGTAACAGATGCTCACAGGTATGACGATGTGGAGCAAAAGGAACGCTCAGTCAATGCTGATGGAAATGTAAAATGGCACTGCCACTTTCAGAGAAGTTTTGGCGGCTTCTTACAAACTTAACATACTGACAACATAGAATCCAGCCATGGTTCTCCTTGGTAGTGACCCAAAGAAGCTGAGAACTTATGTCCAGACAAAAGTGCACATGAATGTTTACAGAGACTTTACTCATAATTTCCAAAATTTGGAGGCAATCAAGGTATCCTTCAGTAGATTGAGTGGACAAATAGTGTGGTACATTTAAAGAAATATTATTCAGTGCTGAAAAGACAAGAGTTACCATGCCATCAAAAGACATGGAAGAAACTTAAATGCATATCACACCAAGTGAAAGAAGCCAATCTGAAAGGTTACACACTGTATGATTCCATCTGCATAACATTCTGTAAAAGACAAAACTATGGAGACGGTAAAAAGATCAGTGTATGCCAGGAGTTAGGGGAAAGAGATGAGTAAGAGAGAGAGGCACAGGGAATTTTTAGGGCAGTGAAACTACTCTGATACTATAGTAGTGGATGCAAGTCATTTATACATTTGCCAAAGTCCACAGAATGTGCAAGAGCAAGAGTGAACCCTAATGTATGTAAACTCTGGACTTTGGGTTTTAATGTGTTAATGTAGGTTCATAAATTATATCAAATGTACCACTCTGGTGAAAAGTATTAATAATGGAGAAAGCTATGCATGTATGAGGTAATGAGTATATAGGAAATGTTTACACTTTCTGTTCAATATTTTGGGAACCAAAACTGCTCTAAAAACTAAAGTCCATTAAAAAAATCCAGATTTACAAGTCAATGAAAAGATTTTTTAAAAAATACAAATTCAATGTCTTTAAAATTAAGAAAAAAACTAAAAATAATTACTGGATCAAAATAAAATAAAAATTACTGATAAATTAGAAAGCATTTCACATCGGGGCATCTGGGTGGCTCAGTGGGTTAAGTGTCCCACTTCAGCTCAGGTCATGATCTCACGATCTGTGAGTTCGAGCCCCATATCCCTGCTTTGGATTCTTTGTCTCCCCCTCTCTCTATCCCTACCCCACTCATGCTTTCTCTCTCGTTCTCGCTCTCTCAAAAATACATACACATTTAAAAAAAATTTTTTTAAAGAAACTATTTCACATTAAAAATATATAAACTGAAGAGTGATTAATCTGAAACTCAGTACAGTCAGAGCGCAAGTTTCTTCAGAATAAAATCAACCTCTACATTATGTAATTCTTTTCCTAAAAGAAAAACAGTATTAATAATTTTTGTTATCTGAAGAACAAGTTTAATTAACTACTACATACTTTACATTAAAATTGGAATTTAAAAAGTAGAATAACGTATAGCTCACAAATACTATTTATACATTTTCCAACAAATTCTCAATAGAGGAAATAATTTTTTTTCAATCCAGAAATAGTGTCTCAAATCTCATTTGCCAATTATCCTTAATAAAAAAAAAAGATGTGTATAAAATAGGTAAAAAGCACTGGCTTTTTAGTTATAAAAACCTAGATGGAAATTCTATTCTAACACGGATTAAATTGTGACTTTGGACAAACTAACTTTTGTGAGTTTCTGTGTTCTTAATAGTAAAATTGGGATAATAATACTATCTACTTTACAGAATTATTGGAAGAATTAAATACAAGTACCTAGCCCAGAGACAGTTCAATATATGTTAGCTGCAATGACGATGACAGCAATGACAGCAATGAAGAGTAAAAACATTTAAAAAAATTAACAGATATTATATTCGCACCTACAAACGTCAAAGCAAGACAGAAAGATAATTATCTGAGATAGAGATTACACTGAAATATTTTCAATCATCTATCTTTTTTCCTAGAAGTAAGAATGCTAGACTGGGGCCACCAGAAATGAATCGAACATACATAGCAGTGCAGAGCAGTAATTCATCATTTTTTAAAAAATATGTATTTATTTATTTTGAGAGCGAGAGAGAAAGAGAGAGAGCAGGGGAGGGGCAGAGAAAGAGAGAGAGAGGGAGAGAGAATCTCAAGCAGGCTCCACACTGTCAGCGCAAAGCCCTACACAGGGCTCAATCTCAAGAACCGTGAGAAATCATGACCTGAGCCAAAATCAAGGGTTGGATGCTTAACCAACTGAGCCACCAACGCATTCCTAGCAGTAATTCTTCATCTTAAAGCATACATGCATTTGAAATGCATCCATATTTTGATAAAACATCTACATGTACACCAGATATATTCTCCACATTAAAATGTGGAAATTTACTGTAATTAATTTCTTCATAGAAGGTTAAGTTGAAACATACTAGAAGGTATTCATTTCATTCTCTGATACTTTGAGATAATTTTTAATAATAAATATAGAAGACTGACCAAAATAAATCGAAAGCTTATAGTATATTTTCTTTCTTTGGTATTTGTTTCTTTTTGTAATTGTTTTCGATTTATAATTAGTATATCCTACACCTTAATTTGATGCTCTGCTCCTACTGCATACTTCTTTTATACCAACACCCCAACAATACTGTACATATTGAGCCCTATTCTGACCATCTGGAATTAAAACCACTTAATTTTTTTATGCCTTATGTCAATGCAACAATCAAACTCGAGATCAAGGACTATGCTGAAGTCTTCTAAGAGACAGCCTTCAATGAGAATAACTCCTATAAAAGGGATAGAAGAGTGTACAAAAGCTTTAAGAGACGAACAGGGATAAGCAAATGAACCCAAACACCTCACAGACAATTCACTAAACTAATACCACAAGTCACATTTAATGAATAGGTCATTTAAGGTAATTCAATCGAAAGTGCTGGAATTAAGGATGCCAAGCAAGATGCCAAGGGAATAGTAATTACTCACGGAAGGGTAGGCTTACTCCTATAAAAAACTACCTTAAAATCTCAGCAATTTTACACAATAAAACTTTGATTGTAGCTTAAGGCACAATCCAGTGTAGAAGGGGTGCAGTTGGGGAAGATGTCTGGCTGCAGGGAGTCCTCCAGGACCAGCACTATTCCTGCACTCTGCCATCATTCGGGTCCTCATCTTCCTCCGTCCACTGAACTACTGGATGGGGAAAAGAGGATGCATGACACAAGAGCTTCTTAGGGGAGAGGCCTGGAGTAATGGACACTGGTCAAATGTTTATTGGTCAGAACCCAATTACATGACCTCCAGCCTAACCAACAGTAACTAGGAAACAGAACCTAGTTGTGTTTAGATTGACAACTAAATGAAATTCTATCTAGTACAGTTCTGGGGGCTTAGAAAGGACTTAATGGCAAAGATAATAGATTTGGAAGTATGTCCCTAAACATCAGAAGTTTTAAATTCAGGAAGACATACTCCAGAGGAACTCAAACATTTTCATGACATAGAGTTGTTTTTACTCAAGGTGGACTTTTTACCAGGAGAGCACCTTCCTGGGGAGCTGGGAGGTGAATAATACCAAATCTGTCTTCACATTGGGCAAGCTTAAACTGAATTGGTAACCTGCTTTCTCAACTGATATTCTGAGATTTATGCCCTTACGGTCTCTCACTCGAATAGATGTTTTTGAAATAAAGCAAGCATAGGTGTTCCTCAAATATCTTACATCTTAGCTATCAAGGCTGCTTGGTTCATCAGCACAAATAAACCATTAGCCCTATCTGTAGTTGTGACTACAGTGGGCAAAAATGAGCGAGAAAAATTTAATGATATTTAGTGTTAGTATTTGAAGATTATATTCATCAGATGTTTATCCACTTGTGTTTATGAAGCTGGTAACCATATGCAAATTAGATACAGTGCAACACAGTACAAAAAGGTAGGTTGTACAGCATATGATTCCTTCATGTATATTAGGGCACAGTGATGAAACAGGTATTATATTTCCCCATTCCCAATATAGAAGACTTTTAAAAATGACAAGAGAAATTGGAGAAAACAAAAGTCCCAAGTTATATTCATTTATATTTGTTTTTAAAGCCCCTGCTTTGTGCTAGAAATTAGTTTAGAATAGAAGGCACAAGTTTGTGATCTTCCTAAAATGGAAAAGGCATTGGCATTATCCTCTGCCTCCCTCCCATTAAAAAAAAAGAAAGAAAAGGAAAGAAAAGGAAAGAAAAGGAAAGAAAAGAAAAGAAAAGAAAAGAAAAGAAAAGAAAAGACCAGATACAATGAAACAGAAACAAAATGGAAAAATGGTTAACAATCTTAGATATTCCTGGCCTAAAGGTAAACTAGGGAGGAAAAAAGTACTCAGGAAGACTATCCTCCTAACGCCATATATGTCAAAGTGCATCAAGGACTATTATTTCACAGTCACCTATAATACTTGCAATAAAGCAAATTTTTGGTCCTCAGCCTAGAATTTAAATCACCATATTCCTGAAGATTTCTTTTTCACACTAATTTTGAGAACCAGTGTCATCAGCCTAACATAAGTTGCTATGAAAAAGCTATAATCAGCAAAGAGAAAAGACTATAAGGAAAAAAGATATTCATTTATTAATTAATTTACTAAATTAAAAGATTTTGTTTAGTAATAGTGTCATTATCTCAGATAATTATAATTCCAAATGTCTTTGAGAAATTTAATCTTCAGTTTATTGTGGATAAAAAGTAAAATATGATTCTGGATCAACGCATCAATTTTGATTACTCTAACAACACAACATTTAACAGCACTATCATATGTATAATTATATAATAACAGTACTAATATATATAATTTTCTCCAGAAGTCAGCAAATTGCTCTAAGATCTTATGTGCAATAAATGAAACAACAAAAGTTCTTTGGCTAAAGAAAAACACAAATTGATTAGGTAAGTGGTTCTCAATGGAGGTAAATGTAAGGGTAGCAATTACTTATCTCCATAATTATGGATTCTAATGGAACTTACTAAAAGGGCCAAAAGGGATGCCAAGGATAGCAGACATACTGAATGTACAAGGCAACTCCATTGATCCAAATCCCACATACCTTTTGAACAACATGGCAAATGAACAAGTTTTTGTTCATAATTATCTGAGCCTAGAACTTAAGTCCATTTTACATATAAACTCAGAGTAGCTTTTGCATGTTTACAACATACACTGAATCTTCTAGAAATGCAACTACCGCATAAGTTGAAAACACATGCTCTACAATTCTGATCAGAATTTAACAAAAATGTGTTCATGAATTCAGAAAACTTCATCACCAATAGCTATGCTGTATATGGCAACCACAACACGCATCTCTGAGCACACCGTGTGTCTACAGAGTATCTGAAACTCCTTTTAATAGACTAACAACTACATATTACTAGTATCAACTTATTAACAGCCCTGTAATTCATTAACAAAGTTATTAAAATTATATTATTTATATCATATATATATTCTTAAAAATCTGTAGAACTACAATACAAAATCTTTGCGGTAGAAATTACATATTAAAATTATTTACCCATGAGTTGTCAATTATTTTTCAGCGCTTAAAATGTTCCCAGATGCCTACAATCCAATTCTTCTGTCTCTTATATTACTGTATCTATTTCCATCCTATCATGTATTTCCTATTATCTATGAAATGATCTGGTTTCCAAACTCTTAAAATATCAAAAACTGAATGTATGCCTTAACATGTGGTGGTGTTACAGAAAATACATTTCCTATGACATTTCATCATATTGTACACATTACTGTGTACAAGACTTAAGAACACTTTATTGACTTGTTAGAATTTAGATATTTCCTGGTAATTGGAAGTAGATTAGAAGTCTAATTTAGGGTCAGTCCAGAAATGTGTTTTTTGTTTGTTTGTTTGTTTTCGCATGTAGTTAAGATGAAATTTGTCAATAGTGTCTTCGGATATATTAACATGACTTCGTAAGATACATAGTAACAATACTGAAAAGATTTTTAAGTGAATAAATTAATGATATGTTGGCAATCACTATGAGTTCAAATACCTTATTCAAAAGCCCTTCAGAAGTATCTGTATTCCCTTTTCCAGTGACCAATAATCTACTAAATGGCTTGAGGTCCCATTGGAGAAACTGGAGGAATATTTATTGTGTATATTGATGAGATAGTATGGGTGCTTTCTCAACTTTATTTGATGGGTGCTGGGAACCAGAGATTCAGATCTGAATCATAAAAAAAGGGTGAAGAATCACAATTTTCCATTGAACAGCTGACATCAACTTTCTGCTTATTGGTTCACGGTTTGTTTGTTTTCCTTCTGTTAATGTAAGTCAAACAATAATCTAGTTGGCTGTCAATTTAGCTCATCCGTCAGAACTCACTTGGGCAATACCACAAATTCCTGCCAACCAATATGCCCTGTTGGCCTCTTGGTCTTGTTAACTGTTAAGGTAATTATATCTACATTTAAGGAAAGGTGCAACCACCTGGCCTTTACTATTCTGGATTCCTGACATACCCAGTGACACTAGGGAGCCCAGCTGAATGGAAACATTTTCTATTTTCTACTATGGCCTACAGAGAACAGCTACCACTGAGTTTCACAGACTCCAGAGCTTCCCTTACTCTTTATTGTCTTCATGAAGGAAGTGTTCTGGACGACCTCCAAGAAAATAAAATCCATTAATGGGCTATCTGATATATGTAATTTATGTATTCCAATGCATCCAACTTACTGAGTTTTCTGACTCCAATACTCAAAATTTCTTCAAGATAGTTCTAGCATCCCCCAACCTATGGTCTAGAGGCAATCAGCATGCCCACATTTTAAAGAGCCATCAGCAACTACCGGTATATCAAGAAGACATGAAATCCTGAATCATAGGAGCACATCAGTAAATTCTCCCTTCTCCCGTCTTATATTTCATGCCCCTTGGCCCAATACCCTCCAGGTCCACTCTCATTCATATATGCACTGCTGATTCCTGCCTCTGCATATTTCTCAGGCTCTGCAACTTTTTCAGTGAATATCTCTTACCTATCTACAGCAGAGAATGTGTCTTCCCAGTCATGCTACTTTGAGACTTGACACTTCTTACTGATTTGGAGACAATAAGTGGAGGCAGGGTGCACTCTGGAGGAGGTCAAACAACTTTTTATAAAGCATAAATATCAGGTCAGGTGAAATCTTTGCATTGTTGCCAGGGAGAGGGAAGCTACCCTACTCTAAAAAATGACAGAGGATGACTTCTAGCCAGGAGTCTTCAAGGGAATGAATCTAGGATTCAGGGTTCTGAGGTCATACTTATAAGTGTCCCTGATGTACACCTGAAACTCCCACTCCTTGTCATCAGGCAGTGACTGGCATGGATGAACTGTCACAGTTGACCTTTCAGTTTCATTTAGAGCCAGCCAACCTTATAATTAAATCCTGGGCATAAGTTTCAACATACTCTGTTCTCTAGCTGTAGAAGGTAAGGGTCTTTAAATGTTGTCATGAAGGCCTTCTGATGTTCGCAGTATGCCCTGAGTTGATGGAAGGCTTCTTCTTTAAGGCTTTATGGCAGTTGACAAGAGCCAGCCAAGTCCACAATCATAGTTAGCTATCCCCCCATAACTTCCTGGTGTTAAAGTTTCTGCACAAACTCACACTTCTTCAACCTATACCTTACCCTATCAAACACAGTTAATATTCTCAATAATTATATTATAGCACAATAGGATAACCACTATCCCACTTACCATTATTGCATTACAGTGCTTATTGCCATCTGGTAAGTCACCCAACTACAACATCCCATGCTGAAGGTCTGTTGCCAGGAGCCACTTCCAGAGCAACTGCCTTAGTTGGAATTACCTCAGTAGCAGATGCTGAAGATAAGAGCTTGGATATGGGTGCTGGCCAGTTATCTGAGGAAGCATTGGTGACATAGTGGGAAATGTAGAACAAACTCTCTCCCCTCACTGGTTGAGGATGACACGTATTGGCATAAACTGCCTTACCCTTCCTGGTTGCACTGGGCAGAAATGAGTAGCTTTGGAACTAAAAGAGGAACAAAGACTCTCATACTTTAGTGGAATACCGGAAAAGTACAGGAAACTGTCCACTATAGCTTTGATGAAACCATGACAGCCAAGGGAGGTGGCAAGATACATCATAAGTATCTGCCACAACATTTTATCAAAACTTCTTTCACTTATTTTTATTTTATTAAAGAATATTATTTCCCACTGAAGAACACCAATTTCTTTCACATGGGATTTTTAGAAGGCTGAAGAAATAAAACAAGTTTACTACTGACTTCTTTACACTATTACATTGAAAAGTGAGAATTTCACAGTATCAAGTTGTATTTCACAGAATCAAATACGTGTTACCTTCACATGTAAAACTGAGAAATTTTTCAAAAATAATATGTTGTGTTTTCTTTGAAGTCTGCATGTTGCTCCTCAAAAGTACACAATTTTCATAGAGAATACCACCTCACTCATTACATATTTATCTTATAGTTCATATCTCCATTATACTCATGTTATAAGTTACCATTTCTCAGTTCCAAACTGTGTTTTAGGTCAGAGCCAGAATGAGAACTTACGTTACCCTGTCAAGATAAATAATGTCGTGCCCCTTTAAATGAGTGTTTTGACCTCATTACTGTAGCCCTGGCATCTGTGTCTGCCACTCCCTTTCCCCCAGCTTACACCACAGGAAATGCATTCTTAAAATTGCCTCCATTTTGTTCCTTTAGCAACTGGTGGGCTTCACTGGGGGAGAGGGGATACTCTAAAAAGGGTCTGGACCCCTATCAATTCCTGTGGCCCGCAGGAGCTCTGCTCTCCAACAGTGCAAACCTGAGCAGCCATTTATCAACTACCTCAGCTCAGCTCAGCCCTCCTAAGTTTCCAGTTGGTTTCACTCCAGGTAACCCAGTGTTCCAGTCCCCTCTCTCCCTGAAAGCTCCTGTTTCTCTCTACTTTTTTGGCCATTTGGTTACCCTGTGATCTCAGTTCTCCAATGATTTCCAGCAAGCTCATGGATTTTCAGTTTGCCTAGCTCTTTTTTCTTTCACTGTAAAGGTGGGACTGATGGGTACTATTTCCAGCTCTCTATGTCCTTAAGCAAAAATCGGAAGTGCTATAATCACTTCCATTTTCACTTCTTTCTTTGCTTTACTGATGTAGTTTCCCCTTCTGTTCACTGTATTCTATACCCAGAACATTCTACCTCCTCCTTCAAGTTTCAGCTCAAGTATCCTCTTCTCAAACTTACCTAATCCCTCCAGGGTAAATTAATCCCTCCCTTTTCAGTACTCCTTCAACACTTTCTTCATTCCATTCCATTAAATAAGCTTACTGAACCCTTACATTGTGGTACTGATGATACGGTCCCCAAAGAATGTCATTCTAGCAAAGGATACAGGCAAGTACACAGATAATGCAAGGAACAAATTAGCACATAGCAAAAGAACCAATTTCAGTTTGAGGAGGTTATGAAAAATACACAAGAAGATGTGATGTCCAACTACATACTTAGAGCCAAAAAGAAATTATCCTGTGAAGAGGGAGAGGTTCACAAGCACTTCCAATCACTAATACAATAAATTAGTACATTATATTTTGGCTAGTGTCTCCATTGTTAGCCCAAAACATACTTTAAGCAAAAACTGTGTTATTCATCTTCATTAATAGTACAAGCACTCATTTAATAATTATTTAGTGATTTGAATGGCTAGCTTTGCTTCCTAACAAGAGTCTCATTTTCAATATATGCACACTGTAGAAAATAATTGCTTTAAGAATGATGATCCTATTTTCATTGCCCCACACTCCAAAGCCAAATAAATAAAATGAAGAAAAAATAATGAACATAATTCTATCTACAAAGACCATCTAAAAAATACTATACTAATTAACATTCCAATTTTTCCCTGCTTATAAAAATCATAAATAATAACTAGGGCAAAATGTACTTTCATCATTCAGAACTATATAATTTATTTTTTTACTATTTCATACATATGCCAAACCCTGTAACTCTGTATTTCTAAGCTTATAATCCCATGAGTTCCATGAATTAAAACACTGCTCTCTCTAATCTGGAAACAAAAGTATCTTACTACAGTACCACATCACATAAGAGATAATTATTATAAATGATTGTACCATTTATACAAAACTACAGTACAAATTTAAATTGTCAGTTTTAATTGATGGAATACTGGAATCTCAGAACAAAAATAAAATGTTTATTGTTTATGACCAGAACCTGATATATATTTCATGGAGGGGGAGAGTGAAACAAGAAGCAATGCAAAATAAAAATATAAGGCTCTTGTTAAAATTTTATTAAGAATTTCAAGATGGTGAAAGCAATGCATTAACCCAAGCATGATGCCCTTCTAAGCATGAAGCCCTGTGCAAATGCACAGACCAAGAAGGTGGCCTGCTTATGAACACTAATATTCAGCAAAATATTAGAAGTATCTGCTATATTAGAACACAGAACTCTGACTTAATTTCCAATGGTACTGAGACCAAAACAGCCTTCCTTAATAGGAATTTCCCTAAGATCTTATACTTTCACCTCCTTTTTAAGAGACTGTGGAGAAGGAATAAAATATGGTTGTGCTCACCTTCTCTGAACTTAAAAACCTATGATACCCAAATGCCTAGTCAAAGACATGATCATCTACCTTGAAATGTTTAAAATAATTCTACAGCAAATAGCATATTTGCTTTAAATAAAAACAAACAAAATGATCATTTTCCATGGTTAACAGGTCTTTGGATATAAAAGTTTTAGAAAATCTTTTATTAGTTTTTTCATAATTCTTTACTTATTAGAGTTTATGATTTGTGTCAAATACATTTATATCTATAATAAGTATATACAATTCAGAACCATAAAAATTATTTTAATATTATATGATATATTTAAATAAGAAAAAAAGAAAGTTTAAATAACATCAAACAGCTGCTTTTTAGGGTTAATTTTGGGCAAGGGGAGAATAAATCTTGAGAAGAACAACTAAATTATAATATATGTGCTGCTGAAATGAGCACTAACAACTAAATTATAAAAAGACAAAAATCATTCATAAAACTACTAAAAGCAGAGTAACAAGAGTGGGTTCATGTCTAGTAAAACGGAAAAAGAAGAAAAGTATAAGAACAACTTGAAAGTCTTAAATGACTACAATTTTAATTAACAATGACAGATTCAAAAGAAAGGCAAAAAACATTTGATTGGAGTTATTTATTTCATATGATATGGAGGAAAATTATAAAAATAAAATTCAAATTTGATATATGTGTTTTCCAAAAATTTAAGAGTATTTCTTTTTTTAGAAAGATACTAAAGACAGAGGCAGCTGGGTGGCTCGTCAGTTAAACGTCCAACTTCAGCTCTGGTCATGATCTCACAGTCCATGAGTTTGAGCCCAACGTCAGGCTCTGTACTGACAGCTCAGAGTCTGGAACCTGCTTCAGATTCTGTGTCTCCCTCTCTCTCTGCCCCTCCCCCACTCACACTCTGTCTCTCAAAAATAAATAAATGTTAAAAAAAAAAAAAAAAAAAAGAAAGATACCAAAGGCAAACATATTCTATGGGTTCTATTTTAAAGGCTCTGAAAAAAGGCCATCTTAAAAGGCTTAATTTTGGGGGTGCCTGGGTGGTTCAGTTAGTTGAGCATCTGACTTCGTCCCAGGTCATGATCTCACAGCTTGTGAGTTCCAGCCCCGCATCAGGCTCTGTGCAGACAGCTCAGAGCCTGGAGCCTGCTTCGGATTCCATGTCTCCCTCTCTTTCTGCCCCTCCCCTGCTCACACTCTTTGTCTCTCAAAAAATAAACATTAAAAAAATTTAAAAGCTTTATTTTTCATGAGAATTGATAAAATGCAACTGAACTTAGTTGCATTAATAAATAAACTTAGTTTACAATAATATTGGCTGCTTAACTAGTGTAACACTAAACTTAAAAAAGAAAACCTAAACAGTTAGTTTACAGCAGAAATTCAATCCACAAAAGTTTTAAAAATTCATTTTTACTTACAATTGACACTGATCACCTTTTATTCCTTTAGTTGTGCAGAAACATTTTCCTGTGTGCATATGACAAATGTTGGCATGGCCACTGCATGTACAAGCTGTAAGTCAAAACAAAAATAACACTTAATATTCTCCATCAAAAACTTGTATCACATTTCCGGATATTATTTTTATCTTATTTTTATACTGTGTATTTTCTCCCTGCCACCCAAAAACTAGGGTTACCACATAAGTTATCTTTAACTAAAGGCAAGTAAATTCACTTATTTAAAAATTTTGTGAAACTCTTTAAAGTCTTTGGGGCATCCTGAAGTTTAGTATGGATACACATATTATTGTATTCTTCTTTTGGGTTCCTTTCCACTTCTGATTTGCTACATCTATTTGATGAAATGAATTTCAAAGAGTACAAGAGATTTGGAGTCAAACAGCTTGGCATTAAAATGTACATCTATAATCACCAGCTATGTGACCTTGGGCAATTTATTTAACTTCTCTATGCTTCAGTTGCTTCATCTGCAAAAAAAATGACAGTAATACTTAGTTCTTAATTGGATGTTATATGTAAGTGATGGATCACTAAATTCTACTATATATTATACAGTATACTATATGTTAACTAACTAGAATTTGTAATAAAAAATTGAAACAATAAGTAAATAAATAAATAAAAATACTTAGCTCTTAGTAGGGATGTGAAAATTAAATGAGATCATGTGTTTTTATTTTTATTTTTTTAATATGAAATTTATTGTCAAATTGATTTCCATAGAACACCCAGTGCTCATCCCAACAGGTGCCCTCCTTAATACCCATCACCCACCATCCCCTCCTTCCCATCCCCCATCAACCCTCAGTTTATTCTCAGTTTTTAAGAGTCTCTTATGGTTTGGCTCCCTCCCTCTCTAACTTTTTTTTTTCCTTCCCCTCCCCCCATGGTCTTCTGTTAAGTTTCTCAGGATCCACATGTGTTTTCAAATATCTAACACAAATCAAGCACCTAATATATGCAGCTATTACTTCTACTGCTATTATCACTGCCAATGATATAATAAAAATAGTTCTATACCATGTCAAAAAAGCATGCCTGTTTATTGCCCCCAAACCATCTTAATAAGCTTCTCAGATCATTCTCAGTTTTAGTATTCCAGAATATTAACTGAAACATTCCATGGTGTAATAGTTACACAGTCAACTTGGCTCAGGTGAACTCATTTCATCTTACTCTGCATTCCTTATTAAAGAGTAGCATTCCCATTATTTGGAACACCAACTTCATATTTAATCGTGTCCAACATCCAATTGATTGGTAGGTTCTAGTTTCTGCATGCACAGTCCCTCTTGTATCTGATCCCTCCTTTTCCTCGTGATAGCCACTAATTTGTAGTATACTATTGTCATTCACCTTCTCTTACTGACACCAATACAATCCCATATCTGGTCTTTCTACCTGGGCTACAACTCATTGCCAATCCTGAAATATAGTCTAAAGAGACAAGGCCAACCAAGTCACTAGCCCTTTCAAAGACTTTCAATGAGAACTACGCTGTTCCTACACACCTCCATCTAGTTACATCACTCTCTTGATGAAAATGAAACAATGTAGTCTTTTCCTGATTCAGATATACATATATAAATCAGTTAATGAGTCACTGGTTTTGATCAAAGTATAAAATATTCTAGAACACTATGCACCTTTCTAATTGCTTATGATTATCTGCTTTCATGATTAATATAAAGTAAATACACCCAACCCTACCCTAGTTTTGGTACTAGGTAGATTTTTAAGAACTTGGGGTTGTTTTTGTTTTGTTGCTTGTTTTTTGCTAGAAGAGATTTCCACAGAAAAGGGTGATTGCTTCCTCTTAAAGAATATTTAAATAAATCAGCATAATTTTCCTTTAAGTTTGTAGAATTAACTATGGAAACACAACATGTGAGAACCACAAAAAATGAATGACAATGGGTAGTATTGCAAGGAATAAAGAAAACTATCAACAAGCAATAATGGGTCCCTAAGAAGTATTGATTACATCTAACTTCAGAAATAGTAAATGAATGTACCATGATATCTTAGTATTAAATTGCAGAGTTTCAAATTGTTTTATATCCAGAACTTTACTAAAAATAATGATACACATTAATATTTTAAAACTCAGATAAACCTTTTATTTACCCTTTATGGCAGAACTGGATAAGAGTTATGTTTGCAGAGTTTCTTAAAAAAATTATCATTGTATAGTAGCTTTAATAATTCCTGAGACCAAAAAAAAAATTGTGTTAAAGTACCTTTTAATGTAAGCTCATTTTGAGAGAATTCCCTTGTGGTTCTGTACTTCAGGCTAAAATGGCACAAATGTATTCTAAATTCAATTTTTTAAGATTTATACTTCATGACACTGTTGAAATTATTCTGTTGTCAGCATTTGAGGTTATCTTTTTATGCTGAATAAGCACCTATGAAACCATCATACGGTGGCCTTTTGTTTGGCAAATTTTATATGATGATGATTTTATAGCCTAGACATACACTAGAGGGACATTATGTGGTCACATGTTATTTCTCTTCCTCTACAGTATAAAGCTGAAATATCAACTTATAAGCAAAACTGAACAAGAAGAATAGAAAAAAAGGTGTGATATGGGTTATTCCAACAAGTTGTACATGAGGAATATACTTTGAAACATGAAACTGAAAAGCAGTAGTCATTGGAAGTACTTGTTGCAAAGTCAGTTTATGTGCCTGAGTAACTTTCATAGTTATATCGTTACTATCTGTGGAATACCTATAGTAAGAATTTATGGAAGTTTGGAAATAATGCCCATTTAATATCCTTTGTATAATTCCAGCATATTATACTTGATTTTTAGTAGAGATTCTATATATTAGATTTTAAAGTAGTAAGAATTCTGGCAAAGGCAAACGTTCAAATAGCTAACCTAAAGTTCTATTCTTCAAACTTACATTTTTATTTACAACAACAAACTTATGTATGAAAAGGGAAAACAGAATATAGTGGTTTCTTTTTGATATAAACATGAAATGTTGATACCAATAATACCTTAGCAATCTGATTTTCTCACTAAAAATGCAAGAATTACAACTTTGCCATGTACCTGTTGTTGAGACAGTGTGATCAGTGTGATTTTTTTTTTTTTACTGAAATAATGAAAGGTCTCATTTTTTAAGTTTTTTTATGTTTATTTATTTTTGAGAGAGAGACAGAGCATGAGCAGGGAAGGGGCAGACAGCGAGAGAGACACAGATTCCGAAGCAGGCTCTAGGCTCTGAGCTGTCAGCACAGAGCCCAACGCAGGGCTTGAACTCATGGACTGCAAGATCATGACCTGAGCCGAAGTTGGACACTTAACCAACTGAGCCACGCAGGTGCCCCTAGATAGATCTCATAATTAAAAACAGACCATCTAACTTACAGAAATTACTTTAGTTAGGATATTTGACATCTGTACTTGCCTAAATAAAAAGTTGTAAAACTCAGTTATTTAGTCCTAGATCCAATATTTACTAAATGCTCTTGGGTGTAAGGCATTGCTCTAGAACTGTAATTGGATGGGAAACAAGAATCTAGAACTAAGTAACTGGAACCTTCAGGCAAATGGCACTGTATCAAGGATTTCAGTTATAGATTGAAAAGTCATAAAGTGCCAGGCTGTAAGATTTTTATTTTATATTCCAAAGCTAACATTTTCAAAAATGGAAAGAGAAATGCTAACATCTATTCTAACTGTATCCCTGAGGCCCATTTCCAATTCTGTATGGGCCATAAGCTAAGACTGTGTTTTACATTTTTAAAAGATTATGACGAGAAGGAGGTGAAGGTGGCGATAAAGGAGGGAAGGAGGAGGCGAAGGAGGAGGCAGCAACAGCAGCAACCGTATCTGGTCTACAAAAAACCAAATTTACTATTTAACACTTTAGAGAGAGAAAAAAAAGCCAATCCCTAATCTGTACAGTCTGGACTCACATAATTTGTCAGTTTTCCCGAAACCACATTTAAAACCACTTGTTTTTGTTTTCCTAATAGAAGAGAACCCTCTCCCATTTAAAACAATTAAAATTTTTCACCAAAATGAATTTTAACTCAACTCTTCTGGAATTGCATTCTCAATACCCTGTGTTTAGTTCTATAAAAGAGTAACTTTAGTCTTGTTTCATTTTCTTTGATAAAAGAAAATGAGTCATACTTTATTTTCTTACTCTAGCCGGCTATATTTCTTGACCATTGCTAATGACTGCTTAAAGTATTTAAACCCTTTGTAATTGATTTCTTATATTTTATTTATTTAATCTAGTTTTTATTCAACTAAAAAATGAACAAATGGGCTATAAATGAGGCAAGAATGACACATTAGAACATATTCACAAAGCAAACATGAATATCAAAAGAAATACCAGTTTTGTTCCCTCATTGTCCTACCACCAAAAATTACTACTTGCCTCAAGTTCAAATTCTTAAATTCCAATTGACTGAATTTTTAAAAAAATATCTCTTTTGGGGGGTGCCTGCACGGCTTAGTCAGTTAAGTGTCTGACTCTTGGTTTCGGCTCAGGTCAAGATTTCATGGTTTCATGGGTTTGAGCCCCGCATCAGGCTCTGTACTGACAGTGCGGAGCCTACTTGGGATTCTCCCTCTCTCCCTCTCTCTGCCCCTCTCTTATTCACACTGTCTCTCTCTCAAAAGTGATTAAAAAAATTTTTTTAAATATATATTTTTGAATCTGTATTGTTTTCAGTGAAGTTACTTTAAAAGATGCTTTGAATACTTATTAATTGATGAATCACATAATCTGAAAAAACATTAAGTATTCATTATGTTATAAATATAAAACATGAAGTAGGTTAATAACAATACCAATATTTTGTATCTATACATGACTATATATTTCTGAGGTACTTTCACACATATTAATTACCTCTTTAATCTTTCACCATTCATGTTATTATACACATTTGACATAGGAACGGCTTCAAAGAAAAAACAAAACAAGCAAACAAACAAAAACATAGCCATGCTTATACATCAGTAAGTACCAAAGTTAAGAATTATATTCTGGGATTCCTTAAACTTCTTATCAGAAAATATATGTTTGTGTGTGATGAATTTATGTACATATAGACAACATGTAGCCTACTGACCACATATGTTGTTAATTTCAAATATGATTTACAATGTACTTTTTAAAGTTCAAAAGCTTAAATCACTATATTGTACACTTGAAACTTATTTAATACTGTAAGATAACTGTACTTAAAATAAAATAAAATGTAATAGAAATAAAAAGTGTTTAAAGCTGAAACTAACCGCACATATTTTACACACACAAACCAACCGTCACACAATCAATAATTGCCTGTGCAGTAAATACACACTAAAACTATTAGTTTTACAAGGTTGACTCATCATTTGCAGATTCATTAGTATACATATTAATAAATCTAAAGAGAAAAAAAAATTGTCACTCTAGACACTAAAAATTCTGACAAAAATAAATGTTCACTCCTGATAGAATATTAAAGAAAACAGGAACGAGATGATACTTCTTAGGTAACTATATACATCTACAGACATTATATACAAAAATAACCAATATCTTGCTTAATAAGGAAACAATGGAAGCATTTTTTCTGCTAAGAACAGGAACAAAGCAAGACTACCCAGTAACTCTTTTACTACTAATATTGTACTAGAGATATTAGCCAGTGTAATTATACAAGAAAAATTAATTGATACTTAAGAACTAGAAAGAAAAAGTTAAACTATCTCCACCTGGAAATGATACAGTATCAATCCCAGAGAAGCAGTAGTAACACAAACTAAAACATTAAACAATCCAGTAAGGTAACATAATTAAGTAACATACTGAAATCAATAACCTTCTAATAATAAAAAACAGGTAACAGATAGAAAATTAGTTTATAATTGGAATGAAGAAGATAAAATATTTGGGAATAAATTTTAAAAAAATATATGCAAAATCCATTGTAGGCATAAAAGTAGTTGTGAATAAATAAAAAAAAAATTGTTGCTCTTGAAAAAAAAAAAGCAACCAACATCACAAAGATGTCAGTTCTGTTTGAATTAATTCATGAATCTTACATCTCAATAAAAATACCACATTTTGATGGGAATTAATTGATAATAATCATCATATAAAAAATAAACATGCAAGAATAGCCAGGAAAACACTAAAAAAGCTTAAAAAAAAAAACCAGCCTACTAGACATTAAAACATTTATAAGCTCTCTATAATTAAAACACTGAGATAATGGCACATCAATGGAGAAACAGCTCAGCAGAGTACAGTAGAAAATCCATAAATAGAACCAAATACATATGAAACTTTAGTATATAAAAAGTGTGTATATTAAATCATGGATCAAAATGATTTTTTTAAAATAAATGTCACTGGGACAATGGATAGAAAAAGGTTACATTATATTTTTTAATTTTTAAAATTTATTCATTAATTTATTTATTAATTTATTAATTAATTTATTAATTTATTTATTTATTTTTAAAATTAATTTATTAATTTATTAATTTATTAATTAATTTATTAATTTTGAGAGACCAAGGGAGAGAAAACCCCAAGCAGGCTCCGCGCTGTCGACATGGAGCCACAAGGGACAAACCGTGAGATTATGACCTGAGCTGAAATCAAGAGTCGGTAGCTTAACTGACTGAGCCACCCCAGGCACCCCCAAAAAAGGTAACCTTAGATCCATACTTCACACCATACACAAAATTAAACTCCAAAAGCATCAGTGACCTAAATGTAAAAAAGTAAAACTATACAAGTAAGCCAAGAATATACAGGTAACTTAGATAACTAGGATGTAAAAAAAAAAGTATTCTAATTCTAAGAGTGATAATTTTGGGGCACCTGGGTGGCTCAGTCGGTTGAGCATCCAACTTCAGCTCAGGTCATGATCTCAAGGTTTATGGGTTTGAGCCCCATGTCAGGCTCTGTGCTGACAGCTTGGAGCCTGGAGCTGGCTTCAGATGCTGTGTCTCCCTCTCTCTCTGTGCCCCTTCCCCACTTGGGTTCTCTCTCTCTCTCTCTCTCTCTCTCTCTCTCTCTCTCTAAAATAAACATTCAAAACAACATTAAAATAAAATAAGTGATAATTTTTATGACATTAAAATATAAAGACTTCAGCATGGCAAAATAAATAATAATCACCATAAGCAAGGTCAAAAGACAGACCAACTTAGAGAAAATTATTCAACAGATAGATAATATTCCTAATAAGTAAAGAACTCTTGTCAAATTGAGGAAAAAATATGAAAATATCCCCAAAGAGAATTGAACAAATACACAGACAATTAACATAAAATATAAAAATGGTCCTTAGATACATAAAGAGAAGTTTAACTTCACCCATAAGAGAACTAAAAATTAAAACACTCATTTACTAATTTTCACCTATCAGACAAAAGTTGAAAAGTATAAAAATATATTCTGTTCACAAATCTATGTGGAAATAGGTACTCTTATACACTGCTAGTGGGAATGCAGACTGGTACAATCATTGCTAGCAACACTGTGTATGTTTTTATCTCTTAACTTAGCATGCTCCCTTTGAGGAATTTATCCTGATGAAACACCTCTTATAGTACAGAAATATCTATGCACACAAAAGTTTCCGCTACCATTACTGACATTTGAAATTATTAGAATTCGCCTAAATATTCAGAGTTAGGAGAATAGTTGAATAAACTGTGGTATATTCTCAAAATGCAGTACTAGGGAGCTATAAAAAGAATGAGGAAGA
Source organism: Panthera uncia (assembly GCF_023721935.1). Classification (NCBI taxonomy): domain Eukaryota; kingdom Metazoa; phylum Chordata; class Mammalia; order Carnivora; family Felidae; genus Panthera; species Panthera uncia. The sequence goes on along the minus strand of NC_064818.1, from coordinate 69,834,709 downwards.
TCTCTGTAAGTAACATGGAATGATTTCCAAAGTATGTTATTATATGACAAAAAAAGTACAATAGACATGTTACCCTTTGTGCAAAAAAATAAGAAAATGTGCATGTTTCTGCATATTTAATTTAAAAAACATAGGGAGGATAAACCAGAGAATGGTTTGAGACAGGTTGTTTACAAGGCATGAATAAGAATGTCATGGAAAGAATTGGGGGGGGAGGAGGTAGGGAGGAAAATGACTTTTTGTACATTCCTGACTTTGGGGACCATGTAAATGTTTCACATACTCAAAAAAGAAAATAACATCAATGATACTGATGGGGTCCAGGCTAAAGCTAACTAAACACAGATATAAATGAATGACCCTTACTCAGATGACTAACAACCACACTGAAGGAGGGAAAAAGAATGAACACAAGTACTTTTTTTTTTTTTAACATTTACTTGTTTTTGTGACAGAGAGCACACATTGCAGGGGAGGGGCAGAAAAAGAAAGGACAGAGGATCTGAAGCAAGGCTCCACACTGACAGTAGTGAGCCGCTTCAGGGCTCAAACCCACAAACTGTGATATTATGACCTGAGTTGAAGTCGGACACTCAATAGCCTGAGCCACCCAGGTGCCCCAAACAAAAGTAATTTTTAAACACAGTTAGAGATTATATGTCCTCACACTGGAGACAAAATAAATAAATAAATGCTAACCTCCAATTAATATTCTTCCTTTTCACAGAGGTATGGGTTACAACTCTGGAAATACCTTCTGTACATTCTAAGACTGAAGAAATTAAAAAATATATGCTGTGGATAATGAAAGTTGGATTAAAAATTTGGAAAGTAGGAAGAATAGAATGAACCCTGTAGTAAGGGACAGAAAATTAGGTATTAGTGTAAACTCATGGATTTTAATATAAAATACAAATAGAGGTAAAAATGTGTACCAGTGTGTGTAGTTATGTATAAGAATATATATATGTCTATGGGTAGACACACATATATGCACGTATGTACACAGATATTTATTCTCTAGTTCTGTCTGTTGAGATGATCCAAAAATAAAGATGTCTTTGTAGCAAAGAGTCCACTAACAGAAACAGGGCAGCTTAAGAAATGCCAGTTGCCAGTCAGGGCAGGAATATTACAAGACCTAAAACACAAGAAAATGCTCAAAGAATGATAAAGTGTTCACTGACAGATATATGAAAAATAGATAATGATACAAAGAGATAGATCATAGATAGATAAGATATACAAACTAAAGAAGAGAAAGCTTTTCACTGTAAAATCAAGCCAAATAGTCAGTACAGAAAACTGATGAATGAGAAAATCATTTGGTAAAAATCATAAAACTAGTAGGTGAAAGTTTAAGAACTAATACAATACTCACAGTCCTAAAGTATCTCCTAAAAGATAGTTTTTTCATGACAGGATAAAAAGGTAACTTTACAGTGCATAAATCTAGCAGACAACACTTTATCCAAACGTTCATACTGAACATTACCATTAACGGAACGATGATAGCATGTGGCTCATGATATGGTGAAAACAATTTAGCATAACTTCAGTGGTATTCCTGCCCAAAGTGTGTAATCAGAATATAATCATAAAGACATGTCAAACAAAGCCATACTGTAGCACATTCTACACACACTACTAGGCTGTATTCCTAAACAATGTCAACATCACTAGATAAAAAGAAAGGCTCAAAAAATGTTCCAGATTCAAGAAGTGTAAAGAGACATATAAATGAATACAACCAGTAATCTTGGATTTTCTTTTTCTCTAAAGAACAATGCTGGGGGTGCCTGGGTGGCTCAGTCAGTTAAGCGTCCGACTTCAGCTCAGGTCATGATCTCGCGGTCCGTGAGTTTGAGCCCCGCGTCGGGCTCTGTGCTGACAGCTCAGAGCCTGGAGCCTGTTTCAGATTCTGTGTCTCCCTCTCTCTCTGGCCCTCCCCTGTTCATGCTCTGTCTCTCTCTGTCTCAAAAATAAATAAACGTTAAAAAAAATTAAAAAAAAAAAAAGAACAATGCTGGAACAAATGGTGGAATCTAAGTAAGGTCTACATTTAATAACAATATGCACCAATGTTCATTTCCTGATTTCTGTAACTATAAGGTTACAGAATTTCTAGTTTTTAGAAAATATCACTAAAGTATTTAAGGGATAAAGGCCTATCAAGTCTTCAATGATTAACTGAGACACCAAGAAGAGGGAAGAGACTGTGTATTTACTTGCAACTTTTGTATTAAATTATGTCAAAACAAAAAAAGTTAAATAGACCTTTTCAATTTTGAAAAGATTAAACATTTATACACCTCCCAAAAATAAAATACAGGCTTATGCTTTTGACCTGTAGGTAAATAAACAACATTATGTTTAATAACTTTGAGGTGTTCTTGTTTCTCTACAAGTTATTAAGGGTGTTGTTTTGTTTTGTTTTGTTTCCATTTTGAGAAGGGATGCTGTTAGCAATATGTGAAATAAGCGATTTCATTTCTCAAGAAAACACTAGACCTTACCATTTCAAGAAAAAAAATCTTCCTCTGTGGATAATTCCCCAAATGTCTTCTATTACCGATAATATACCCAAATGCTTTCTTTTACTGAATGAAAGAACTAGCTGTTGACAGATAGAAGAATATGAAAAATATACTTTTAAAATACAAATTATATGATAAAGTGAAATAGATAATATTTGGAAGTTAGCTGCTAACATTTATAGGACAATACATTCTGTTAAAATGACCTGAAAATTAATACATCAATGAGGAGAAATGTGGTCGGTAAGTTTGAAAAGTGAAACACAGAGATTCTATTTATCTTTTCTAGAAAAACTAGAAATAGAAGAAAATTATATAAATTGCACTTTCTTCCTTATCTAAACTTTATATAACTTCTTTTTTCAGTACTTAACAAAAAAACTTATATATAAAATATTGACTTACTGCTCAATAAGTTATGAGTAAAGAATAAAACATCATCTATAATTATTAAAACCAGTCTTCATTCCCAGCAAAATAAAATATACATGTGGAACCAAAATTGCTTCACTGTTCCCTCTATTAATGAAAAACAAAAGAGCTTTCTTTTTTTTTTAAGTTTATTTATTTTTGAGAGAGAGACAGAGTGTGAGTGGGGGAGGCACAGAGACAGAGAGAGACAGACAGACAGACAGACAGACAGACAGACTCTAAAGCAGGCTCCAAGCTCTGAGCTGTCAGCACAGAGCCCAACGCAGGGCTCGAACTCACGGACTGCAAGATCATGATCTGAGATGAAGTCAGACGCTTAACCAACTGAGCCACCCAGGCATCTCTATAGCTTTCTTTCTCTTTTTTTTTTTTAAAGAAAAATCAGCTTGCAAATAACAGTAAGCTACTTTTTTACCTCTTGCTGTAATGAAAATATTGGTTGAAACTAGAAAGTTACTTAGCTAGGAAATTTGAATTATTTTTCTTATAGATTATGTGCAAATGAGTAAAATAGAAAACACAAATATTGTATTTTCCTAATAACACTCATATAACAAAATGTTAACTATAAACCAAGCACAGTACTACCACCTATGGAATGAGGATACAAACACAATATAAAAAATTAAAAACATATAAGACAAACTTTTCTCAAGTCTGCATACTACTTAGAAAAACAAGTAAACAATGACTCACAAAAACACTGATGCCTATCACCATGGAGGTATCAACACTGCCTGAAGCTAGGAGAAATATTACAAAACATTTTCAGGCTGAAATTTCCAGAGATGAGATCTGGAAAATGACTTGGGGAGTTCAGAGGTACAGCAATGTCCAGGGAAGTAAACGTAGCTCAAATGGGTAAAGAGCTGGGTTTGAATGAACGAGTGGCTGGGCCTGAGGTAAAAAGGTACAATATTATGAATGTCCTGGCCATAAAATAAAAGAATAATCAAAAGTGGGGCACCTGAGTGGCTCAGTCAGCTAAACATCCAACTCTTGATTTTAGCTCAGGTCATGATCTCAGGATTCCTGGGTTTGAGCCCTGCTTGGGGCTCTGGCCTGACAGCACAGAGCCTGCTCGTGATTCTCTCTCCCCCTTTCTCTCTGCCCCTCCCCTGCTCTCTCTCTCTCTCTCTCTCTCTCTCTCAAATAAATAAATAAATAAATAAATAAGAAAAGAATAATTAAAAGAAAGAGAGGCTGATCTGTTGGGAAACTATTAGAATAGCCTAGGCTAAAATACAGACACAACTGGATATTACTGTGGCTTTGAAATGGATAAGACTTGACCACTGATTATAGCTAAGATTCAACAAGATATGAGAGCATACAGGTTTGGAGTAGAAGAATGAGGTAGTTCACATTTGAATTCTGGTTCTAGCACCTGTAGGCATAACCTTTAACATGGTACTTAGGCCTATATTCTTGGTCTACTCACCTGAAAAATGAATATAATAGTATATACTTTATAAAATGCTTAGGATGAAACATAAAAATTTAGGCAAAGTTCCTAGCAATATTTCTGGCATAAATAAACTATTAACTATTAGTTATATATATTATGGACTATTATTATATATTTATTAATAGATTATTATACATTATAATTTATTAATACATTTATTGTATTAACTATTATATACTTTTAACGTAATGCTTGGAGTTTAACTGACAAAGAAAATTTTAGTGTCATTAACTAAAATGTGGAAATACAGAAAAAGAGAAGTAAAGATGTGAGGGAATATGAGAAACAAGATAGAATGTGAAACAAGAAAAATTATTTTAGGGCACAGCATAAAAGGCATTGTAAATCTTACTAAGTAGTTTTTAATTTATTTCTCACTTTGTATGCAATGAAAGATTTATGAAATGGTAATAAAATTACTGAATGTTCTTAGGAAGAAAATTATGTCTTTGCTTCCCTTCTTATAAAGGAAATATAAAGGTAGATTACAAATGGAGACATTGTACAGAGGGTATAGAAATTGTGGACAGGTTATTCATTCATTCATTCATTCATTCAGCAAACATTTAATAAGAAGTTATTCCATTTCAGCTAACCTGTAACATCCAACAGCAAAAGAAGAGAGGAATCGTGTGGGCCTAATGGGTATTATCAACAAGTAAGATGGGGATGAAGGGAGAAGAGTTTTAAACAACAAAGTCACTGAATTCAGTTTTTTGAATGAATTAATATGAACAGTAGTGGCCTTGTACACAACGTTTAACAGGAAACCAAAAAACACGTTAAAATTGTTTATTAACATAAATACACAATAAAATGTTTATATACTTCTTTAAATCCTAAAAATACAGATTATTATTCTTATAAAATCAGTAGATGAGCCCACAGAGAAAAAGCAAGATAAAAGGTATAGATAAAATTATTTGCAATTAAGAGAAAAGCAAATATTTGCATCCATATTCTATGGTATATAAAAATGGACCTTGAGAGAAAAGGTGTGCCTTGTTAATAATATATTAGAAGGATTTTAATATGGTTATGAAATACTTACAGAAAATACTTATGCTGATGCTTTCCTACACCTGTTCTAGGCATTTCTAATATATAATTAACTTGTCCACCATCACTAACTAGTGTTTGTGCATTATCTGAGCAATGAAAAAGTATGTATCCAAATTGGCATTTAGTATAATTTTGCTTTTTAACACATCCATAAAAATCAGAATAAAACCAAATACATGCTTAGAGTTTCTTAGAGTAACCTCTAATTTTCTAGAGTATACTAAATAAATGGTTGGCGTTTCAGAATAGGAGGAATACGCTCCATTTTAAATCTACCTTTTAGTGTTCACCCTAGGCCTGCCATTTGAAGCAAGTAAGAATTCCTTAACATTTGTATGATAGTATAAGGGCCATTTTTACTGTTAAATTAAATTATGATATCTAACATCACTTTTTAAACAACCAAAGAGTACCAGGTCCTCATAACACAAAATCTCATGCTTGATAAGGGGGCTAAGGATTACATTGCATGAAATTAAAGAGAAATATTACACACTTAAAATAAAATAATGGCTTCTACCTAGTCGCAAATAGGTAAGTGTTGTACTTGTAAATTCAAAATCATTCAGTAGTTTTTAAAATTCCATGAGATACATTAGTGACACATTAATGATACATTAGTGATACATTAGTGATACATTCGTGCTAATGAAAAGAAAGCATGCAAGTGACACACTTCATTGCTAAAAACATGTAACTAGAGGTGGAAATATTCTATATCATCAGGCCTAGAACCTTAAATAACACTACCAAATGCCAGAAGTTGGCATGAAGATTAAGTTCAAGTTAGGATAGGTGGAAAGCAGAAGTTTGTGCCAATAAAAAATAGGAAAGGAGATCTTGAGGAAACAAGGTACAAAAGTAAGCCAAGCAAAGTTCCTCAACACTCAAAAGTTCAGTGACTATGTCTCCAGCAGTTTCATGAGGCTTAGCCCACAGACATCTGGACTGGAAAAGGCATCTGGAGCACCTTGGTGGCTCAGTCTGTTGGATATGTGATTCTTGACTTCGGCTCAGGTCATGATCTCATGATTCATGAGATTCAGCTTCGTGTCTGGCTCTGTGCTGACAGCACGGAGCCTGCTTGGGACTCTCTCTCTCTGCCCCTCCTCTGCCCTGCACCTGTTCATGCAGTAGCACACACACACGTGTTCTCTTTCATTCATTCTCTCTCTCTCTCTCTCTCTCTCTCTCTCTCTCTCTCTCTCTCTCCCCCCCCTTCCCTCCCTCTCTCAAGTAAATAAACTTTAAAGAAAAGGCATCTAACAGAAGGAAGTAGTAAGCTGCACCTTCTACTAACCCACAATCAAGGTCATTCTGAAATTACCTGACTTAATGTCGGGTCTAACTACTTTTCATGTACTCAGTTCTTGCCCTTTTGATTCCTTTTATGAGGATAGATAAAAAGAGCTCAGAATGATGAAGTAGATAAAAGATGATGAAGTAGATAAAAGAGTTATGAGTATTTGAAGTTAGAGGAAAACTTTGACCAGAAAAACAAAACATTTCAAAATAATTAGTAGAGAAAGAAGACAAACTAGCTAAAATATTGTAGAAGCTATGAAATAAAGGTTCTTTTTAATCATTCAATTTAAACAGGTAGCTCCACATAGTTTAAAAAGCCTTTCTTGGTTTTCTTAATGTGTTTAAAGTTATCTAAAAAACGTTATTCTGAAAAAAATATTAAAAAAATTTTTAATGTTTATTTATTTTTGAGACAGAGAAAGAGTGTGAGGGGGTAAGGGGCAGACAGAGGGAGACACAGAATCTGAAGCAGGCTCCAGGCTCCGAGCTGTCAGCACAGAGCCCGACACGGGGCTTGAACTCACAAAGCATGAGATCATGACCTGAGCCGAAGTTGGACGCCCAACTGACTGAGCCAGCCAGGTGCCCCACTGAAGAAAATATTTAATCAAAGTAAAACCTCATACCTATACCATATACTAAATATCTACATCTAATTATATAATTATTCATTTAATGACCTCTCTTTGGGATATTTAAGTCTCAGGTTGGCCTTTATAATCATGTATACTAAGAAAATACAAGTTTTGACTTTTTTGTGTCAAAATAATTAACAGAAATAAGATTTACATGTCAAGCGATTTTCATTTATCTGCAGTTTTAGATTATTCAGGTCAATGTTCCCAGTTTGAGAGTATTAAACTTCTTACACTTATTTCAAGAAACGCTCAAGTTCATTTGGTTATAAACTTTCAGCTCCTATAAACACCTGTAATATGTGAGAAGGGTTTGAAATTAAAAAATCTCCCATCATACTCAAAAGAAAGAAGAGTTCATTCATATTCCTTTTTACTACCCTCTAGGCTCAGAGGATAGTTGTGTCATAATCCAGTGTATTTATTGAAATATTATATACTTCTGTAACAGTCAGTTATGGGCAGATATCCACAATCTATCACAAAGAAAAACATAAGTTGTATTCATAAGAAACAAAGGTAAAAATAGAACTGTCACTATGTTGACAGACTCTTTTTTTTCCAAAATTGGAAAATAATAAGAGTTTCTTTATCACTATAAAAATAAAAACATATGTAGGAAGAAAAATAAATCAGCAGTGTTTATTATTCAAAAGCCTATGAAAAGAACAACAAAATGAACTAAAAGACATAATTTAATAAATATTAGACTTTGCCAAAACCAATTATGAATGCAATGATAAATAATCTTATTGATAATGCCAACTAATTCCATTAAACATCCTGCAAAAAATTAACCAAAAACAGTAAAAGCTAGATGAAGAAAACTCTTGATCATACATGACTGCAACTTTTAAAATGCTTACATTTCATGATTTGGAGAGGATTTTTTGTTCTTATAATACATCTTTTTATGAATACTCAAAACAAGTACACATAAATATTTTAAAACATTTTAGGGATTGACAGCATTATAGTTCAGTTGTCTCACATTGAGAACAAGGTATAATGAAAGCATGCAACTAATGATAAAACACGTTAACACTGAAATTTATAAACTGAACTCAGCTCCAAAGGGCCTACCCAGATCCTTCCGACAGAATTAGTCTTTTTCTCCGTTTCTATCATTCAAACTCTTCATAACACTATTATAGCACCCACACGATGTATAGAAATTTAAGTCCTAACACAGGGTTTTGCATATAGTTAAGTACTCAATAATAGTATGTGAATTCAGGGGTAATCCCTCATTGGAAATTCAGTGTGTTAAGTGTTGAGCCATTGTAGTATACTAAGCCATCCTATTCAATGAAGCATTCACTTATTTTCATTTACTAAAATTCATGAGTCAGATTGGAGATTATATGACAAAAATAATACTGTTCCAAAAGTCTAAACTATACATTCTTCTTAACATACTTAAGCCTACTGGTGTTATCAACTGTAATAATAAGAATAATAGTAATAATTGCAATAATAGCATTCTAGAGTTAACATTTGCCAGAAACACATATTATATCCTATGTAAAGTATCTCATTTAAGCCTCACAATAAATTAAATTAGTCACACTATTTTTAGGTGAAGAAACTGAGACAATAAGAGGTTAAATAATTATCCAAGATACAGTGGCATTGCCTGGATATGGACCCAAGTAGTAGGATTCCAAAGCCCAAGCTCTTTACAATATTACACACTTCCATAGTTACAAAGACTGATAGATGATAGATAAATGATAGATCACACACACATACACACATACAAACATACATAGATGAAAGGAAAGAAAGAAGGATGGAAGTAAATGGCAGGCAGCCCTAGAGCAAATTTGCATCAGAGAATCTTCCTGGACATCGATGAGAAACAAAGTAATTTTAATAAACCATTTTTAAAGTGTTTTGGTTTATTTCAAGCTTTTAATTTCCATTTAGTTAACATAGTTAACATAGAAAGTAATAGTACTTTCAGAAGTAGAATAAAGTGATTCATCACTTACATATGATACCGAGTGCTCATCCCAACAAATGCCCTCCCTAACACCCACCACCCATTTAGCCCATCCCCCACCCAGCTCCCCTCCAGTAACCCTCAGTTTGTTCTCTATAGTTAAGAGTCTTTATTATGGTCTGCCTCTCTATTTCCTTTTTTATCCCTATGTACGTCTGTTCCATTTCTTAAATTTCACATATGAGTGAAATCATATGGTATTTGTGTCTTTCTCTGATTTATCTCACTTATCATAGTTCTCTCTAGCTCCATCCATGTTGTTACAAATGGCAAGATTTCATCCTTTTTTTGAAACTTTTTAATGTTTATTTATTTTTGAGAGAGAGAACGAGGGAGGAAGGGGCAGAGAGAAAGGGAGACACAGAACCAAAGCAGGCTCCAGGCTCTGAGCTGTCAGCACAGAGCCCGACGCGGGGCTCAAACTCACAAATCCCAAGATCATGACCTGAGCCGAAGTCGGGCGCTTAACCAGCTGAGCCATCCAGGTCTTCCAAGATGTCATTATTTTGATGACTGAGTAATATTCCATTGTGCATACACACCACCTCTTCTTTATCCACTCATCAGTCAATGGACGTTTGGGTTCTTTCCCTACCTTCACTATTGTTGATAATGCTTCTGTAAACATCAGGGTGCATGTGTCCCTTTGAATCAGTATTTTTGTATCCTCTGGGTAAATACCTAGTAGTGTAATTGCTGGATTGTAGCGTAGTTCTATTTTTAACTTTTTGAGGCAACTCCATACTGTTCTCCAGAGTGGCTGCACCAGTTTGCATTCCCATCAGCAGTGCAAGAGGGTTCCCCTTCATCCACATCCTCACCAACACCTGTCGTTTCTCGTGTTGTTAATGTCGGCCATTCTGACCAGTATTAATAAAACCACTTTGAAGAGTTAATTATAATAAAAGAATAGCTATAAATGTGCCATAGGCTAAGAGCAATCTGAGGAAAATCTACAAGTGCATTTATATAATATTGGCAACAATGTTAAATTGACTTTAGTAGACTGAATTTAAAAAATAATATCTGAATCTGCAGTACTCCTAAAGCCTTACCATTCAAACATAAATCTACTTCCTTCTTTCTCTTAATGTCATCAGAACTTTGAATTTTAATAAATGCATCTACTAATGAAAAATGAACTTTTTCAATAAGGTGAATAGAGAAATAGCAATAAATTTACACTTCCCATTTTTTTATAAATTGATTTTAGCCATGGCTGCATTAAAAATAATTCACCAGATGTGACATATTGTTGATTTAGTTTGATAGCTAATGTGGCCCTAAAAAATAAAAATGACTTTCATATATTACATCACCATAGAGAAGTCATAGACAGCAAAATATTATCTTGCCAACTTTAAGAAACAAGGAAACTATAAGGAATTATTTACAGCTTCATAAACTATCAAAGAATGTGCAATAGTGAATAAGATAGGCATTTATCTTTCATTCCCTTTAATTTTCCATTGCATTGTGCCTCAGCTTGCCAGATGTGTAATGTCAGTAACGAAAATTAACACAGAATAACTGAACTTAGTCTTAAACCTAGCACAGAAGTATCATCCCCAAAGGGGAACATACTTGTAAAAGCACTTAGGCCTACTGGAGTGATAAAACTTGCCATTCTAATTTAAAATATTTTGTAGCTAATATAGTTATTCAAATGCTCCTTTTGCCTATGTTGGCAAAAAACTAATACTTTGGTAATCCTCATGACATTGCATGGGCCAATGAATTCTTCGAAATGCACCCAAAACACAAGCAACAAAAAAATAAATATATAAACTGGACTTCATCAAAATTGAAAACTTTTGTGTTCCAGAGGACAGTATAAAGAAAGTACAAAGACAACACGCTGAATGGAAAAACATATTTGCAAATCATGTATCTGATAAGGGCTTCATATCTAGAATATACAAAAAACCTTTTTAATTCAATGACAACATCAAACAACCCAAATAAAAAAGGGCAAAGGACTTGAACAGACATTTCTTCAAAGCTACAGAAATGGCCTATAAGCACATGAAAAGACACAGGATTTTGAACAAGTATTTGTACACCTATGTTCATCCCAGCATTCAGCACAATACCAAAGGGTGGAAGCAACTCAGGGCTCCATCAGTGGATGAAGGGATAAACAAAATGCATGTATGCGCACAACAGAATATCCTTAGGCCTTGAGGAGAGAGGATATTGTGACACATGCGACAACATGGAATACTGTGGATGCCACGTGTTTCAAACTACCTACAGCACTCAAATCCATAGTGACAAAAAGTAAAATGGTGCCAAAAGCTGGGGTGAGGGTAATGCAGAATTATTATTTAATAATTATAGAGTTTGCATTTTGCAAGATGAAAAAAGTTCAGGAGTTGGATGGTAATGACTCTCTTAAAACAATATAAATGCACTTATTGCCTCTGTGCTACAAACACAAAAATAGTAAAATGGTAAATTTTATGTTATGTATATTTTACCACAATTTAAAAAATGAATTGTTCTTAAATGGGCAAAGGACTGGAATAGAAATTTTCCAGAGAAAATCTACAATGACTATCAACCACATGAAAAGATACTTAACATCACTAGTCATTAAGGAAATGCAAATCAAAACTATAAAGGGATATCATTTCATACCTACTAGAAGGATCAAATTTCTTTAAAATATGGAAAATAACAAGTGTTGGCATGGATGTGGAGAAATTGGAATCTTTGACATTTCTGGTGAAAATACAGAATGATGCAGCCACTATGGAAAACAACTTGAACAATTGGGCACTTTTACAAAAAGTTAAACATAGAATTACCACATGACCCCACAATTCCTCTCCTGGTTTATACACAAAAGAACTGAAAACCAGTATTCAACAAAGACTCGGCAATAAGGTTCACAGCAGCATTATTCGCAATATGCAAGCAGTGTTAAAACTTCTAGAGAGTCTTCATCTTTCCACAGCCAATAATGGAGGCTTTTCTGTGGGTGCTTTATGGGCAATCTCCATTAGAAATAATGGATTAAAAATGTAAGGGACAAGGACCAATCTAGATATAAAAAAGGATTACTATGGGGGCACCTGGGTGGCTCAGTCGGTTGAGCATCCAACTTCGACTCAGGTCATGATCTCAGCATTCCCGAGTTTGAGCTCTGTGGTGACAGCTCAGAGCCTGGAGTCTGTTTCAGATTCTGTGTCTCCCTCTCTGTCTCTGCCCCTCCTCCACTCATATTTTAATAAAAAAAGGATTACTATAAAATTATAATTTAAAAGGAAACTTAAAAGAACACTTAAAAATTCTCTGGCATGGGGTGCCTGGGTGGCTCAGTCAGTTGAGCGTCCAACTTAGGCTCAGATCATGATCTCATGGCTCATGGGTTCGAGCCCCACCCCGGGGTCCATGTGACAGCTCAGAGCCTAGAGCCTGCTTGGAATTCTGTGCCTCCTTCTCTCTCTGCCCCTCCCCTTCTTGCTGTCTCTCTCTCACTCTCAAAAATAAACATTAAAATTTTTTTTAATTCTCTGCAAAATAAGAGGAAAAAGCAGCAGGATAGAGGGGAAGATAGAGAAAAGTAGAGTTTAGTAAACAAAAAAAAAAATGTGATGAGAATAGCACTTAAAATGCTCCTTTAATGTCCTTCAATTCCTATTACATGACCTCTATTACATGTGATCTCATTCGATCTTTATCATCTGCCTTTTGCATACGAAAAAAAGGAGGCACTAAGGTTAAGTGGCCACGGCCAGACACGTAAACAGTGGCAGAGAGGGATTTCAGCCCAGGATTGATTGCAAACACAAAAATCTTACCTGATGTAAGGCATACACAAAACCTTTAATTGTCTCTTATTTCTAAAGTCTAAACAATAATTTACTATTATTAAAAAACAATCAGGGACGCCTGGGTGACTCAGTTGGTTAAGCATCCAACTTCGGCTCCGGTCACGATCTTGTGGTTCTTGAGTTCGAGCCCTACATTGGGCTCTGTGCTGACAGCTCAGAGCCTGAAGCCTGCTTCAGATTCTGTGTCTCCCTCTCTCTGTGCCCCTCCCCCGCTCACACTCTGTCTCTGTCTCTCTCTCTTTCTCTCTCCCAAACATAAATAAATATTTAAAAAATAAAAATAGATATAGAAAACAATCAGCAGTGATTGTGAATAGTGAGATTATAGGTGATTTTTAATGTATCTGCATTTGCTAAATTTCCTATAATAAACATGTATTCATTTTGAAATAAGAAAAATACTTTTTAAAGTAAGTATACCACAAAACTGTTATAGCTCACATCGTCTCTAATGAATAAATACTACTTTCCAAAAATATTTAAGCTTCATGGGAAAAATTTTCCTTAATAAAATGTATTTTCCACAATAAGATAGCATTTTCCACAAGAGGTTCATCTTTCTCAACTTTCATTTCTGTCGTACAAATACACAAGTAAGGGAAAAACTACTTACCTGTGCACTGTCCTCCGTTAGTCGGATCTCCGTAATAACCTGGCATGCAATCTTGACACTGGTTTCCTGTGGTGAGATTTTTACACTGTTCACACACGTTATTATTGACGCAAGTGCTATGTCCATTACACTGGCAAGCTAAAGAAAAGAGTAAAAATATTACAAATATCTGCATCACAATAGCAAGTATAATAGCTATCAAGACAAAGAATTTATTTTACAAATTTGAATGATAGCAAAGTCCAAAGGACATTTCCCAAGTTTTATTTTTATTATGTATAACATATGTGGCTCAAATATTAAAGCAGGACAATTTATATGGTAAATTCTTTGTTAAAATTTTGTCCAATGCTCTATAATATGTAGGGGCAAGCAATAGAGTAAAACATAAAAGTTATAGCCAAAAAGAATACTTTTTAACTATTCCTTAAAGATTCATGTATTATGTGTATTAAGTTATATAAGCACAAGACTGAATAATATAGCTTTGATAAAGAATATTGAAAATGCATCTTATTATATTTACACATAACAACAAAGGATCAATAAATACAGAAAACTTTGAGACTATATACGTCCTTACTTGAAAAAAATACGTGTAGAATTATCAAAAAATAGCACTTTTAAATTAATTTACACAAATGTTTCTCTTCTTTGGATAAGAAAAGCTTCAAGGCTTACTAAAAATTCTATTTGTGAACTAAAAAGAATCACATTTAAAGCCTGACTCTTTATGTCTTCATAATATAAAATTTAATAGGTTTTGATATTAATTTTACAACAGAATCCAAAAATTTCAGATGAGAGATCAAGTTCATATATGAAAGCTCACACCTTTGGTGCTTATTTGGGGCATAATGACTTGGTTTGGTAACTGCTTGCCCAAACACCATCATCACTGCCACCCTCATAATCATCTTCATCATTATTACAACTAAGATAACCTTTATTTGAGGTTTCCCTTACTTTGACCAGGGAAGCCAATGTTCAGTCAACCAATCGTCTGTGGCTAGCATCTATTCTAGTTGGTCAGTGCACATACTAGACCTGTTTTAAAATATATAAATACCACCCCATTGCCACATAGTATAGCAGGTGGTTTACATGAATTATATCATTTAATCCTCACAATGATTCTATGTGGAAAGCACTACAGCAGAGGACCATTTCTAAGATAAGCAAGCCTGGGTAAAGCAACCACCCAAAGTCACGCAGATAATTAATGCCAGAAACAAACACACAATCAGGAAGTATGAATCAAAAGACCAGACATTAAATACCACCTCTTGTGTGTAGAAAATTTGAAAGTGAGAGGGAAATCCTGAGAGACTAGCATAAGGTTATCAACAAGTGTTAACCTCAAAGGATAAAGAAATGCACTGGCAAAAACAGTGAAAACCAAATACCTATACCTTACAGAAATTTTCAGAAGCATAACTCTACTATAACACAGGATAGAAATAACACAAAGTCATCACGGGAAAATGCTAAATAATCATCATCCTCTTTATAAAATTGAGGAAAGGATAAGTTTTCACATTTTCTATTACATTATGAAACAATGACAAGGAAATTTAGGAAAAAAAGTTCATGATAATTTAAGTGCAATCAAAACACAAAACATTATGTTTAGAATGCTCAAAATTTTGTTTTAAAATGTATAAATATGCCTATGGAAAAATTAATTGTGGTTATTTTAATTTAATAAGATTTTTCTGCATCATCAATTTTCTATAATAAATTCCTACTACTTCTATAATAAGAAACAATGTTAAGAACTTTAACTTTTTAACATTTGTTTTAAAAGATAAGTTGTTTCATAGAAAGTTTATTATGTGACACTACTAATTAATTCACTCAGGTAAAAACAAAATTTATTGAGTGCCTACTACATGCAAAGCATTACCTAAAAAAGTTAAAATGAGAAATGGGTTACTATAAGTATTTTATGAATCTCCTGGCTGCATTTTTTCGTGAGAAAAACAAATGCTTTAACTTCTGAATAAGATGTTTAAATTCAGCAATCACATCTAACATCACCCCTTCAGATTACCACTAAGATAATAAGGAAACTTGACAGCAATGACAGGAATTTGGGTATTGTGACAATGACACAAATAAAACCAGGAAGTAGTAAACTACAATACCTCTGGAAATTAAAAGGGGACCCCTGGTGTAATGCTAGTCACTGTCCCTTCTTGAAAATGAGCATTTCAGAAGGCAGTTCTGGGGCAATCATGAAGCATATTAGTGGCATGATGCCATACAACTGGTAGAAAGTGTGATACAGGAAAATCTAATGTTTTAGGTAATGAATACACCCCCCCCCCCAGAAAGCTGGTTCAATTTAGACCTAACTGCTGGCAAAATTTCCAAGAGAGGGGACGGGGAAGGAATGGTCATTGTTACAGCTTATACTAGCACAGTAGCAATGGCAAAAGAGAAAGCATGTTACGGAAAGCAGAATCCAGGCACAATGGCTGTATCAAACATAGACAAGAAAAGGATACACAATAAGCCTATGATTATGTTTGATTCCCACTAGCATCAGGGTGCTGGAACAGTGAGTAATATAAGCTTACATCTAACAGTTCTTCCAGGATACATTGTTACTTGAAAGGTTCTAATAACAACCTGCTTGTGGAACATGAATAAAACTAAAGAGAAGCTATCCACACTGTTTTGTCTAAATTTTAAAACAAACCCAGATGGTTCTGTATCTATTGATAAGCAAACACACACAAAAAAATGAAAATAAAACATTATGGAAAAGTCAGCATTTGATATGCAAATAAAGTACATAGTTTTGAAAAATATGTGCTATAAAACAGATGTAAAACATTTAAAATATCTGCTTGACATTCTCAATAAAATTCAAAAGATATATACACAGAAAATCAAGGCTAAAATTTACTGAAACATTTTTTAACACATATCCTATCTTAAACCAAAAGGGATTATCAGATGCTAGAAATAAAGCTGAGATTCAAACAAGATCCAAAGAAAGAATTTTGAGGTAGCAACTGAATTTCACTATACATAGAATAGACAAGCAAGAATAAGGAGGCATGGGTTTGAAAACCCAGCATGGCCAGGTGATACAATCTTGCATCCTCAAGGAAGAGAGCGAAACTGAACCATGGGTCATGATTTTGCAGTTCGTGGGTTCGAGCCTTTCAACAGGCTCTGTGCTGACAGCTCAGAGCCTGGAGCCTGCTTTGCATTCTGTGTCTCCCTCTCTCTGGCCCTCCCCCAGCTCACAAAAATAATAAACTTTAAAAAAAAGAATGATAAACTTTTTCAAAAAAGAAAAAAGAAAAGAAAAACCTTGAAGGGGTGCCTGGGTGGCTCAGTCAGTCGAGCATCCGACTTTTGGCTCAGGCCATGGTCATGGTTCGTGGTATCGAGCTGTGGCATTGTACTGACAGCACGGAGCCTGCTTGGGATTCTCGCACCCTCTCTCTCTGCTCCTCCTCCACTCACTCACAGTTAAATACATGTTCTCTCTCCCTCTCTCTCCCTCTCTCTCTCCTAAAATAAATGGATAAACTTAAAAAAAAGAAAATCAGGAAGGAAGAGGTGATATACCACTGACAAAGGGTAGGAAAGAAGAATTATAAGGGAACATTATAAACAACTGTATGCCAATCAATTAGAAAACCTAGATAAAATGGACAACTTTTTGGAATGATACTAACAACAAGACTGACTTAAGAAGAAGTAGAAAATATGCATAAACTCTAACAATGAAGAGAATGAGTGAGGTACAGGCTTGTAGTCACAGAATGAATGAGTCACAAGGATGAAAGGTGCAGCATAGAGAATACATTCAATGGTGCTGTATGACAGCCAATGGCAGCTACACTCCTGGGAAACACAGCATAACGTACAGAGTTGTTGAGTCACTATACTGTGCACCTGAAGCTACTGCAACATTTTATGTCAACTACACTCCAATAAAAACAAACAAACAAACAAACAAACAAACAAGTCAGCAATCAACAAAGTACCAGCAAAATATAGCTCACGATCAGCTGGCTTCACTCGTGAATTCTACCAAATGGTTAAAGAATAATCAATATTAATTATTCAAGAATATTTCCACAATAGAGAAGCAAAGAAAAAACATCTTGTTTCTATGAGACGACTACTAACCCAATACAAAGACCAAAGTCATCACAAAAAAGATGACAGTCCAACAGCACTTATGTTTATAGGTGTAAAATCCTTAAGACACAGTAGCAAAATGAGTCCACCAGCATATAAAAAGGATTATTTATCATGACCAAACAGAACTTATCCCAGGATTGGGATAAACCCGTTTCTTTGAACAACTAGGAAACAATCAAATATACACCATACTAATGGAGAAAGAGGAGAAAAAAACCAACATGATCATCTCAATACATGGAAAATACTCAACAAACTAGGAAAAGAAAGGAATTGCATCAAACTGTAAAGAACACATATGAAACGTACATAGCTAACATAATATTTAATGGTGAAAGACTGGAAGCTTTCCTTTTAAGATCAGGAACAAGACAAAAATGCCCTCTCTTGTCACTTCTATTCAACATTGTCCTGGAGGTTCTGGAAAGGGCAATTAGGCAGAAAAAGAAACAAAAGGCATTTAGATTTTAAGAAAATGTTTACAACTAACTCAATTTGCAGGTGACATGATCTTACATATAGCAAACTAAGAGGGATCCACACAAAAAATATTTGAGCTAATAAACAAATTCAGCAATATTGTAGAATAAAAGATCAATTATAGGGAAATCAGCTTCATTGTATTTTTATACACTTACAATGAACAACCCAAAAATAAAATTAAGAAAACAATTCTACTGACAATAGCACTAGGAAGAATAAAGTACTTAGGAGTATACTTAAATACAAAAATAGAGGACTTGTACTTTGAAAACTACAAAACATTGTTGAAAGAAATTAATGGAAAGACTTCTATTCACAGATTATTAGGCTTAATATTAAGATAGCAAATCATCCAATTGATTTCCAAACTAAATGCAGCATCTATCAAATTCCAAACACATTTTTTTTTGGAAGACACAAGAAGATCCTAAAATTTGTAGGAGTTACAACAAATACCAACTAGCCAAAATGATCTTGGGAAAAAAAAAAAGAACCAAGTTAGAGGACCGCTTACTCTTCCCAATTTCAAGACGTACTACAGAGTTACAGCAATCAAACCAGTGTAGTATTAGCATAAAGAGAGACACAGCAATAAAGAAAATAGAATTAGGTCCACAAACAATCCCATACATCTATAATTTACTGATTTTCAACAAGGGTGACAAGACCATTAAATGGAGAAAGAACAGTCTTTTCAACCAATGATGTTGGGATAACTTGATAACAACATGCAAAAGATAAAATTTGGACTTGTACCTCATAACATATACAAAAATTAACTCTAGGGGCACCTGGGTGGCTCAGTCTGTTAAGCGTCTGATTGTCAATTTCAGTTCAGTTCATGATCTCACGGTACATGAGATAAAACACTGCATCAGGCTCTGTGCTGATGGTACAGAGCTTGCTTGGGATTTTCTTTCTCCCTCATTCTCTGTCCCTCCCCCGCTTGTGCTCACTCGCTCTCTCTCTCAAAATAAATAAATAAATATTTTTTTTAAATTAACTCAAAACAGTCAACGGTCTGAGTGTAAGAGCTAAAATGATAAAAATGTTATAAGAAAATATGTGTAAATCTTCATGATTTTGAATTAGACAAGAGTTCTTTACATATGAGACCAAAAGCAGGAGTAACCAATAGAAAAAAAGCAGATATATTGGATACCACCAAAATAAGAAACCTTTGTCCCTTAAAAAACACCATCAAGAAAGTGAAGAGACAGGGGCGCCTGGGTGGCTCAGTCCGTTAAGCTCTGGCTTCAGCTCAGGTCATGATCTCACAGTTCATGAGTTAGAGCCCCACAATTGGCTCTGTGCTGACAGTTCAGAGTCTAGAGCCCCTTCGGGTTCTACATCTCCCTCTCTCTCTATGCTTCCCCCATTCATGCTCTGTCTCTCCCTCCTTCAAAAATAAATAAATATTTTTTTAAAAATTTTTAAGTGAAGAGACATTCTACAGAATAGGAGAAAATATTTAAGGATCATATCTCCAATAACCCTGAACACATAAATAACTCTAAAAATACTATTATTTAAGATATCACCTCATGCCGGTCAGAGTGGCTAAAATGAACAAATCAGGAGACTATAGGTCCTGGAGAGGATGTGGAGAAATGGAAACCCTCTTGCACTGTTGGTGGGAGTGCAAACTGGTGCAGCCACTCTGGAAAACAGTGTGGAGGTTCCTTAAAATATTAAAAATAGATCTACCCTATGACCCAGCAATAACACTGCTAGGAATTGACCCAAGGGATACAGGAGTGCTGATGCATAGGGGCACTTGTACCCCAATGTTTACAGCAGTGCTTTCAACAATAGCCCAAATATGGAAAGAGCCTAAATGCCCATCAACTGATGAATGGATAAAGAAATTGTGGTTTATATACACAATGGAATACTACTTGGCAATGAGAAAGAATGAAACATGGCCTTTTGTAGCAATGTGGATGGAAGTGGAGAGTGTTATGCTAAGTGAAATAAGTCATACAAAGAAAGACAAAAACCATATGTTTTCACTCTTATGTGGATCCTAAGAAACTTAACAGAAGACCATGGGGGAGGGGAAGGGGGAAAAAATGTTACAGAGAGGGAAGGAGGCAAACCATTAGAGACTCTTAAAACCGATAATAAACTGAGGGTTGATGGGGGGTGGAAGGGAGGGGAAAGT
Source organism: Panthera uncia (assembly GCF_023721935.1). NCBI lineage: Eukaryota > Metazoa > Chordata > Mammalia > Carnivora > Felidae > Panthera > Panthera uncia. Next base: position 69,813,996 of record NC_064818.1, on the reverse strand, counting down.
GGGTGATGGGCATTGAAGAGGGCACCTGTTGGAATGAGCACTGGGTGTTGTAGGGAAACTTGGCAATAAATTTCATATTAAAAAAAAAATAACATGGGCAAAGTATTTGGGTAGATAGTTTCCAAAGAAGATAAATGAATGCTAATGAGCAAATGAAAAGAGCATCATTAGTCATAAGGGAAATGCAAATCAAACCCACAATGAGGGGCTTGGTTGGTCAAGTTGTCAGACTCTTGATTTCAGCTCAGGTCATGATCTCATGGTTCTGAGTTCGAGCCCTGCATTGGGTTCTGCAGTGACAGTGCCGAGACTGCTTGGGATCTTCTCTCTCTGCCCTTGCCACACTCACATTCTATCTCTATCTCTATCAAAAAATAAACAAACTTTGGGGCACCTGGGTGGCTCAGTCGGTTAAGCGGCCGACTTCGGCTCAGGTCATGATTTCGCGGTCCGTGAGTTCGAGCCCCGCGTCGGGCTCTGTGCTGACAGCTCAGAGCCTGGAGCCTGTTTCAGATTCTGTGTCTCCCTCTCTCTGACCCTCCCCTGTTCATGCTCTGTCTCTCCCTGTCTCAAAAATAAATAAAACATTAAAAAAAAATAAAAATAAACAAACTTAAAAAACACAATGAGCTAACACTTAATATCCACTAGGATAGTAATAATCAAAATAATGGACAAAAACCAGTGTTGGTGAGGGTAAAATAATTAGAACCCACAAATATTGCTAGTGGTAATGTAAAAATCTGGTGCAGTATCTCTAGAAAACAGCCTGGCAGTTCCTCAAAAGTTTAAATACAGATTTATCATATGACTAAACATTCCACTCCCACATATATACCAAAAAAAATTAAAACATGCCTATATGAAAATATTCACATCAGCATTATTCATAACAGCAGAAGATTGGAAATAAGCCAAAGATCCATCAACTGATGAATGCACAACGTGTGGTATCCATAACTGAGTATTATTCAGCCATAAATAGAAGCAAAGGACTAACAATATATGCTACCATATGAATGAACCTTAAAAACATTATGCTAAGTCAGAGAAGCCAGTCTCAAGCGCCCAAGGATTGTATGACTGCATTTAAGTATCCAGAGTAGACAAATTCATAGAGAAATAAAGTGTATTAGTGGTTTTTGGGTGCTGGGGGAAGGAAGAATAGGAAGAAACTATTAAAGGGTATGGGGTTTTGTTTTGGGGCAAATTATTCTGGAACTATATGATGATGATAGATACACACCTACTGATTATACTACAAACCATTTAACATGAAGGATTTTATGCCATATGAGTCATATTTTAAGAAACAAACAAACAAACATACAGGGGCATCTGAGTGGTTCAGCTGGCTAAGCATCTGACTTCAGCTCAGGTCATGATCTCACAGTTCATGAGTTCAAGCCCTGCATCGGGCTCTGTGCTAACAAACAACTCAGAGCCTGCAGCCTGCTTCAGATTCTGTATCTCCCTCGGTATCTCCCCCCACCTCTCATGCTTTGTCTCCCTCTGTCTCTCAAAAATAAATAAATGTTTAAAAAAATTTTTAAAGAAACAAACATACATAAAAGTTAGAACTAATTAGATGAGATTAAAAATAACTGACATAAATTCTTCTCATGTCTGTATGTGCAAACTTCATAACATTACTTTATCCTTGCTCTCATCAAAAAAGTGGGATTTTCCCAACCTTTGATCATGCATTGGCATCAAGACTTCCTTAAAACAACAGAATGTAGAAGTGATGGTATACAAATTCTAAGCTTAGGCCTCAAGAGACATACAAACTCTGCACTCTCCTTCTTAGAATTCTAAGAATACCACGTACAGAAGCAGTCTACAAAACTGGAAGATGACAGGACAGCAGAGACAGTCATTCATAGCTGATGACCCCTAGAGCAACCAGCCAGCTCAGACTCCTAGCGATGTGAGGGAAACATTTTGAAAACATCCAAAACAAATCAGGTGGTCAGATAACTGTAGTCACATTAAACACACACACATACACACACATACACAAACACACGCACAAACACACATACACAACCAGAAGAGACTTACAGAAGAACTGCGTAGCAGAATTCAACAAGAAAATAAGATGCAAAACCATGAATAAAATGGTTTAATTTTATTTAATACTGTGAGCTTGGGGTATTATGTTAAATAATAATAAATAATTAAAACATAAGCTGAACAGAAAAATGGAAACATCTAAACAAAGAATTAGTGAATTGAAACACAGGTCAAAGGAGACACAAGAATATAAAATACAGAGAACACATTAAGAAAAATTATGGACATAGTGAAAAAGCCTAACATAAGTAAAGCAAACTCCTGGAAATAGAAGACAGAGTGACACAATGGGACAGGTGGCAATATTTGAAGAGATAATGGCTGAAAACTTTACAAAAACGATGGAAAAAAATCAAGCTAGGAATAAGTAACCCATATAATTCGCAATCACAATGAAAAATAAAATTGATACTTAGATACATCATATTAAAATTACTGACATTCAAAAACTAAGAAAAAAATCTATTTTAAAAAGCCAGAGATAGGGAAAAAAACATACTGTTTTCAAAAGGGAAACAATAAGACTAATAGAAGAATTCTTAAGAGAAACAGTGGAAGCCAGAAGAAAAGGAAATTATACTTTCAAATTATTGAAAAAAATTCTGTCAACTTAGAATGTTATTTCCAATAAAAATATCCTTCAGATATAAAGACATGCAATTACACAATAAAAACGTTTTCAGGCATATGAAAACCAACATATTTTATAGCCACAATTGAGAAACATAGTATTTATAAATGTTAAATAAAGTTCATCCAGCTAAAGAAATATTATAGCAGAAGTCAAGTCAGATCTATACGAAAAAAAGATGAGAGAAAATGAACACTACATGGGTAAGTAAAAGAATTTTTTTCTTATCATGATTTCTTTATAAGAAAATCATCTGTTTAAAGCCAAAAATAATGTATTGTGTGGTTAATAACATACATAGAAGTAAAATATATGGCAATAATTACACAAAGGACAGGAAAAGAGCAAATGGAATTACACTATTGTAATATTCTTACCTTATACATGAAGTAGTATAATATTGATTCAAGGTAGACTGTGATAAGATAAAGATGACTATTACAATCACTACAGCAGTCACTAAAAAAAAACACAAAAGAAGTATAGCTAAAAATCCAATAAAAGTGATAAAAGTGGACTTTAAAAACACTCAATTAATCCAAAAAAAGGCAAAGGGAAGAACAACAGAAGAAAAAATAAAGTAAATTTTAAAAACAAATACCATGACGGTAAGACTTAAACTCAATTATACCAGTATTATATTAAATATAAATGGACTAAATACTCTGATAAAAGGCAGAGATCTTCAGTCTACATTTTTAAAAAAACAAAAGAGCAAGCAAGACCTATATGTTGTTTATCAGAGATTCATTACTGTAAATAAAAACAGATAGAAGACTTCCACTTCTGCCCATCAAGCATTAACCATTCTAGGAATTGACCTCCAGTTGTAAACAACAAGAAAATGAAACAATATATGAAACAACTACTTTCAAATAACAGGCAGCTCAGGAATGGCATCTGAGCCTATGAGTCTATGACTCCCCTGGCTTGCTACCTGGAGGCAGTTTTAAGGATGGAGCCCAGGGAAGCAAACACAAACAAAGCCCAGAGAGCTCATTTGGTGGAGAAAACAGAGGTCAAACTTTGGGGAGGCCATGTAAGAATTTGGGTGACAAAATATGAGAGAAAAGAGAGATACACACATCAATCTACTGAGGGGTTTCTTAAATTTTTGCCTGAATAATGACAGAACACAGAGTATGAAATTCCATGAAGCTAGAGAAAGAATAACCAGAAAACAATAAGTCAAATAATGCCAGTAGTTCATGTAGGACTGGACTAGTTTGTATTCCAAACAGTTAGAGTGGAGAGACCTTATGATACAAAGAGCACTCTACAGAGACCACAGAAAGGCACTTAGTAGTGGAAATAAATTAACACTGAATTTGGGGTTGCTATATACAGGACCTTACAAATACCTTAACGACAATTTTTGAACTGATCGTACAGATCTTAAATAACATAATTGCACGCCAGAATAAAGTATAACACACTAAAAGAAATACAACAAAATCAAATAATAAAACTGTAAAAATTCAGTGTCTAGAATACCACGAAAAATTACCAAGCTGAGACATCTGTTCCATAGTCAGAAAAAAAAATTAATACAACAAACAAACAAGAAAACATCGCACACCATAGAATGAGCAGAGAATGATTTTTAGAACAGCTATTAAGAGTATGCTTTACATGCTCAAGAATATAGAGGAAAACATGAACATAAAAAAGGAGAGAAATGGAAAATATAAAAATGACAAACACAATTTTAAAAGATGGAAAATAAAATATGCAAAATAAAAAATAAATTCAATGAAAAAAAATCTTTCAACAATTGGTGCTGGGACCGCTGGATAGACACATGCTAAAGAATTAAGTTGGATCCCTATCTCCTATCTCATACCACACACAAAAATTAACTCAAAGTGGGTCAAAAACCTAAATGTAATAACTAAAACTATTAAATTCTTAGAAGAAAATCTTTGAGACCTTATATAATGCATGGTTTCCCAGATATGACACCAAAGGCAAAAAAAAGAAACAAAATAGAGAGTACATGATCAAAATTTAAAATTTTTGTACAACAAAGGACACTCTCAAGGAAATGAAAGGACAACTGACAGAGTAGAAAATATATCTGCAAATCAATCTTTGATAAGGGGCTTGTATTCACGGTATATAAAGAACTCTTACAGTTCAATAATAAAAAGATAAATAGCCCAATTAAACAATGAGCAGAGAATATTATACACATTTCTCAGAAGAAGAAACAGAAGTGGCCAATAGGCACATGAAAAGATGTTCAAGAGCATATCACACTAAGTAACTGCATATCAAAACTGCAATGAGATACCACTTCACACACACCAGGATCATCATAATTAAAATGACACGAAATAACCAGTGTCGGCAAAGATATGGAGTAAATGGAATTCCTCATCCACTGTTGTGGGAATGTAAAATAATGTAGCAGCTTCAAAACAGTCTGGAAGTTCCTCAAAAGGTTAGTTGTAGTCACTGTTCAACCCAAAGTAGTTGAATCTAGTAAAGATATTCCATTCCCAAAGTAATGAAAATAGGTTCACACATAAATTTTTACATTAACATTCATAGAAGCATTATTCAAAAATCCCCTAATTGTAAACACACAAATGTCCATCAAGTGATAATTAGATAAACAAAATTTTACCAAATATTATGTGGTAATACAAAGAAATAAAGTACCGCTACAAGCTGCAACATGGATAAACCTTCAAAACATTTCACATTATGGAATGGGAAAGAAGCCAGTCACAAAAGACTACAACTGTATGGCTCAATTTATTTAAACTGTCCAGAATAGGCACATTCAAAGAGATATAAAGAGTAGTGGTTGCTTACAACTGACAAGAGTAGATGGGGTTTAACAGTCAGTGACTGCTAATAAGTAATAAGCTTTCTTTTGAAGATGACAAAATTCCTTTTAAATTGATTTGTGGTGATGACTGAGTAACTCTGTGAATATACCAAAAAACCACTGAGTTATACTCTTTAAATGGATAAACTGTATGGTATGCTGGATAATCTTAGGTGTCAGTGAAGCTAGGTTACAGAACCCAGTATTTAATCACACTAATGGCTCCCTCTTGAGTGTGGTAGAGACCTGTACATATGATGGAACAGTCATGAATTTAATCTGATTAGGTTATGTTACGTGGCACAGGTGACTTCAAGAAAGGAAAATCATCCTGGATAATCCCAATCAGAAGATCCCTTAAAAGGAATTGGCCTCTACTTGAAGAGATTCAAAGTGAGAGATACCATTTGAGCTTGTGAGACTCTACATTGCTAGTTTGGGAAAGGGAGGGGGACATGTGGGAAAGAATGTGAGCATTCATTAGAAGCTGAAGTGGTTACTAGCCACTGAAAGAACTGGCACGTTAGTTATACAACTGCAAGGAACTGAATTTCAAGAAGAACCTGAATGAGGTTGGAAGCAAATTCTTCTCTATGGCTTCCAAAAAAAGACTCAGCCTGACCCACACCTTGATTTCAGCCTTCGAGACCTCAAGCAGAGAAGCCAGCCAGGCCATGTTCAGCACCTGACATATAGAAGTGTGAGCTACAACAGGATATTGTTTAAGCCTCTATCTATGTTTGTGGTAATTTGTTATGCTGCAATACAAAACTAATACACTCTCCCAAAAAAAATGCAATGAGAGAAAAAAGAACAAACTGAGAGTGTGGCAGCTGCTTCTGTCAAAGTAGAAAGTGGTAACCTACAGTATCTGAAAACTAAAAGAAGAGCCTTGTCATACATTGCTGAACTTTCATCTATTTGAAAGTCTGTTATTAGGTGGAAATGTTTAGGAATGTTATGTCCTCTTGATGAATTCAACTTTTTATCTTTATGAAGTGATCCTTATTCTAGGTATTATTTTTTGCTTTAAAATATATTTGTATCCAGGGTGCCTGGGTGGCTCAGTCAGTTAAGTCTCCAACTTCAGCTCAGGTCATGATCTCACCATCTAAGAGTTCAGGTCCCACGTCAGGCTCTGGGATAACAGCTCAGAGCCTAGAGCCTGCTTCGGATTCTGTCTGTCTCTCTCTCTCTCTCTCTCTCTCTCTCTCTCTCTCTCTCTCTGCCCCTTCCCAGCTTGCGCTCTGCCTCTCTCTCAAAAACAGAATAAAAACATAAAAAAATGTTTTTAACCTATTTTTCTGATATTGTAGCCAACTCAGCTTTCTCTTGATTTGTGTTAGCATACTATTTCTATTTCCATTCTTTAACTTTTAAAATAACTGTGTCTTTGTATTTTAAATACAAAGTGAAACAACATAGCATATAGTTGGGTCTTGCTTTTTTAGCTAATACGAAAATCCTAGACTTTCTATTGAAGCAATTGGATCATTTATATTTAGCGTGATTACTGAAATGACTGAGGTTAAATCTATCATTTTGCCACTAGTTAACTATTTGTCCTACCTATTATGCATAGCTCTTTTTCCTTGTTTTGCTTTCTTTTGGACTATTTCATCTACTTTCTTGGCTTACTGCCTATGATTCTCTGTCATTTTAGTAGTTGTTTGAGGGTTTCGAATATACATCTACAAATTATCACAGTCTATATTCAAGCAATATACCACTTCACATATCATATAAAAATTCTACAACAGGATACGTCCATTATTCTTCTGTTGACCTTTAAGCTATTACAGTCATAATTTTCTTCTACATAAAAATTAAACTCCTAATACACTGTTGTCATTTTTGCCTTAAAATTTTTATTGCCTTTTTTAGATATGGAAATTTTAAGAAAAAAAAGTCTTTACCCAGATTATTACCACGTCCTTTGTTCCTCATTCCTTTGTGTAAATCAGACTTAAATCTGGAAGTTATCCTTCTGGCTGAAGGACTTGATTTAACATTTCTTATACACCAAGTTCATTGGTAATAAATTCTTATGATTTTTGTAATTTTGAAATAATTTTTATTTTACCCTCATTTTTGAAAGATACTATCATTAAGTAAACAATTCTAAGTTTTTTCTTTTGCTATTTTAAAGACGTTCCACTTCTCTTGCTCCACTGTTTTTTGTTTGTTTGTTCTTCTGATGAAAAATATGATATCAGACTTACTTTGTTCCTTTCCTCTGTCCATACTGAATCATATTTCTCTGGGCTGCTTTAATCTTTTTATCACTGGTTTAAGCAGTTTTATTATTATGGTTATTGGTATAGATTTACCCACATTTTCTGTGTTTAACATTTATTGACATTCTTGCCTCTTTGGATTTAGTTTTTATCAAATTTGGAAAAATTATGGCCATTATTTCTTGTGATTTTTCTAAGCCCTCTCTCTCTCCCCTCCTTCAGAGGATCCAATTATTGGGCCTAATATGACAACAATATTAGGCCTCTTAATCCAGGGCTCATTGATGTGCTGTTCATTTTATTTCAGTTATTCTTCCTTCTGTGCTTCATTTTGGGTACTTCCTCTTGCTTGTCTTTGCATATACCAATCTTAACTTTCACACATCTAATCTGGTATCAATCGCATTCATTTTTCATCTCAGCATTTTTTATCTCTATAAATTCTACGTTTTTGTTTTTGTTTTCTGTGACTCTAACATGCGCAAAATTTCAGTTTTTAGAGGTGCTTGGGTGGCTCATTCGATTAAGCATCTGACTTTGCTTTCGGCACAGGTCACAAACTCACATTTTGTGGGTTTGTGACCTGCATCAGGCTCTGCACTGACTGTGCAAGGCCTACTTGGAATTCTCCCTCTCCTCTCTCTCTGGCCCTCCCCTGCTCATGTGCAATCTCTCTCTCTCTCTCTCTCAAATAAACAAACTTTAAAAATTTTAGTTTTTAATATATGAAATATCTTTATAATCATTGTTTCAATATCCTTGTCTACTCTTAGCATATATTTAACTTCTATGTTGGTTTCAATTGAGTGATTTTTCTTCCTCATTGTGAGTCAAGGTTCTCCTGATTCTCTGCATACATGCATATTGGAAGCCTGACATTGTGAATTTTAAGTATTACATTTTGGGTGCTGGAAACTTTTTGTATTCCTAAAATATTCTTCAGCTTTGTTCTGGAATTTGGCTGAATTAATTGAAAACAGTTTGATCCTCCTGGCTATGTTACACAGGACCATAGCAAGATTTAGTCTTGTGCTAATTTTGCCGTATTAAGTTAAGCAAAATCCTTCTAAGTACTCTACCTGATGCCCAGTGATTAATGCCCAAGCAATTCCCTGCCCTGTGTGTGATTTGGTGACTATTCCATTCAAGTAATTCTTTCTGCAGACTCAAGTAGTTTTCTACAGTGTCGCACTTATTTTTTAGCTTGATATTCAGGGAGTATCCTTCTGCAGTTTTCCACAGTTCTCCCTCCCTCTCTCTCTTTCTCTTTCTCTCTCTCTCTGCAGGTCTCTCTTCTTTGGTTCTCTTCCCACGAAATCTAGCCACCGTGGCCTTCCCTCCCCACATTCCCAGCCCCATTTCTCCAACTCACGGTAACCACCAAACTCTACCTGTGTCCCCTGACTGCACTGCTTCATGCAAACTTTCTTCAGGCACTCGCCAAGGATAAGTGGGGCTCACCTGATGTGTTTTCTCTCTGAGGGATCACTGGCTTTTGCTGCTTGTCCAGAATCTTCATAAGTGTTCTTCATCCATTTTGTCCCATTTCTTAATTGTTTCAGGTGGGGGCAGTTAAATTGAGTCATCTTTAGAGTAACCAATCTTCCCACTTTGCTAAGGACTGTCCTGGTATTAGTACTGAAAGTCCCATATCTTAGGAAAGCCCTCAGTCCTGGATACATATCAGAACTGCTGGTCACCCTACTCACTGTTACTCCATTTCTGCTTGATGATAAAGTTTCTTTTTTATTTTAAAACCATATTTAAAAAACGACTTGGAAAAAGTCACAGAAGCTTATAACATATTTAAAAGTGGTAAGGCTCTTACACTACGGAGAAGTAGAGTATCATTCAAATGAATACTGTGACAAGTTAAAGATTAATAGAAAACCTAGAGCAAACATAAAAAGAAGATAATCTAGTCAACAGACCAATAAATAAAACAAAGCATAAAATATGTTCAATTAATTTAAAGGAAGGCAGAAAAGAGGTAAACAGAACCTAAGAACAGATGGGAATAGAAAAAACAAGTAACCAGATGGAAATTTAAGATAAAAACATTTAATTTCAAGCATCCAAACACAGTAATTTAACAGCAGAAACTATCAAATTGTACTAAAAATAAAGAGCCTAACAATGTGTTGTCCATAAGAAACATACTGTAAATATAACATACATACATAAAGTAAAAATATGAAAATAAAGTATCACAAAAACACTACTCAAAACTAGTTAGAGAAAATTTTATAAGATCAAATGCTTATATTAGGTAAAAAACATCAACTCAATTATTTAAGCTTCAACTTTATATAACTGGAAGAAAAGCAACATAAACCATGAGTATGCAAAAAGAAGGAAAAATTAAGGAAGACCAGAAATTAATGAATTCTTAAATGGACAACAGAGGAAGATCAAAATAACAAAAAGCTATTTGTAGGATCAATGAAAACTGACAAACCTCAAGACAGACTGATCAAGAGAGAAAACACAAATTATCAATATTTAGAATTAAAGAGGCTATCATTAAAGATCCTCTAGAGTAAAAGGATAATAACAATTATTATGAACATCTTTCTGTCAATAACATCTTAAATGAAATGAATAAATTCCTTGAAAGACAGACTACTAAACGCACTCAAAAAAAGTTACTGAACCTGAAAAGCCTCATACCTACTAAAAAAGAAAAGAATTTGTAGTTAAAATTCCTCTCCCAAAGAAAACTCCAGGCCCAGAGGTCCACCAAATATTTAAGAAATAATGCCAGTCAGTTCTACATAAACTCTTCCAGAAAACAGAAGAGGAAAAAGTATTTCTCAACTCTCGAGACTGATACCAAACCAGACACTACGAAAACTACAGGAAAATATTGTCATCAATATTAATGAAAAAATGCTTAACAAAATTTAAGCAAATTGAACCCAGCAATATAGTAAAAGGTAACACACCGTAAGTGGAATTTATCCCAAAAATGCAAGATTGGCTTGGCATTTGAAACTCAATCAGTATGATCAATGATATTAACAACTAATACAAAAAATAATTATATGATCATCTCACAGATGTATGCCTTTGGAAGAATTACACATCACTTCATGATTTATTTTTTTTTAATTTTTTTAATGTTTATTTATTTTTGAGAGAGAGAGAGAGAGAGAGAGAGGGAGAGAGAGAGAGAGAGACAGAACATGAGCAGGGAAGGGGGAAGAGAAAGAGACACACACAGAATCCGAAGCAGGCTCCAGGCTCTGAGCTGTCAGCACAGAGCCCAATGCAGGGCTCGAACTCACAGACCATGAGGTCATGACCTGAACTGAAGTCGGACGCTTAACTGACTGAACCACCCAGGCGCCCCCACATCAGTTCATGATAGAAAGAAAGAAAGAAAGAAAGAAAGAAAGAAAGAAAGAAAACCTCAACTAACTAGAATAGAAGGGAAGCTTCTCAATCTGGTAAAGACATTTATAAAATGTCAATAGCTAACATTATACTTAAAGGCTAAGTACACTGCAATTGAGACAACTGTCCACTCTCACTAATTCAATCCCATGTTGCACTGTAGGGCCTAGACAGTGCAATAAGGAAAGAACAAAAATAATATGCATGATTTGGAAAGGAAAAAAAGAATACTGTGTTTATTAAAAAGCAACTCAAAGAAAATCCTAAAGAATCTATATGAAGAGTACCAGAATGAACAAAAGAAGTCACCAAGGTCACATAGTACAGGGGCAACATAGCACCAAAAAAATGCATTTCTATAAAATTGCAAAATCATTAGAAAATTCTGTGTATAAAATTCCATTTTATCCACCTTGAAGAAACAATGTAGAACTTTTGGTAACTGAAAACAATGAAGGCTGCCTAGGTCTACATCTCCTAATACATCCTTCAGAAAAAAAAAAAAGTACAAGCAGAGAAAAAAAAAATCCAAAAACTACACCTTCATCATAATCTGACAATAGAAAAAAAAATCCATGGAAGCAATCTCATATGCTCCCACCCCATTGCAAGATTTTGTGGTGAGAAAGTACTCACCAAGATAAAAAAGAAGAGAGAAGATGGAAGCTTGAAACAAGTTTAAAGTTGATATAAAATCTCCCTTGGAAAGATTAAGTCTATCCTAAGTATGAAAATACCAAGATAGTGTCACTGTAAATGAGCACCATACATAGAAAAGGACCCAGGGACACTTGGCTCGCTCAGTTGGTAGAATGTGCAATTCTTGATCTAAGGGATATAGGTTAAAGCCCCACATTGTGTGTAGAGATTACTTAAAAGAAAAAAATCTTAAAAAAAAAAAAAGTACTTAAAAAGCAGGGATAATTTGAAGTAGGAGTCTTGAGTATAACTTCGGGGAGAAAAAGGGTAGTAAATAAAAGATGTGCCTTTTGGCAACCAGGTGGTTAAGGGATAAATAAAGTGGAAAAGTTAACTTCTTTCAAGACAAAAAAAGCCACAAATTCAGGACATACAATTCTTACCTTGGCCACCAAAACTTTGCTTTTCTAACAGAAGAGCGCTCCATAAAGCTAGAAATCTTATAAACTATGCCAATGCCAGAAAAATGAAGAAAATATTAATGAATCTATGCAGTTATTAAAAACACAGAAAACAAAACAAAAATCAGAAAACCAGATCCAACATACATTAACTACTGAAAATTCCCCTGAAAAAAATATAACCAGGAAGCAGGAAACCATGACAGCTCTCCAAACAGAATAAATATAGTCAAACCAGCATTTATTTGAAGAGTAGCAAAAACTACCTTAAATCAGAAATTCAATGAAGAATTGACATGGGCATAAAGAAGGAAGAAATGAAATAAGAGTTGACTCAACTAAGGAAAAGAATAAAAACAAACAAACTCAGAAGTAGGCACTGAATTGTAAGATGCCCAAGGGAAAACAGACTCTCTTGACAATTTAAAGAGGCATTAGAGCAAGTCAGAAAACAACCAAGAAAGTGAAAAGGTGATTGAGAGAGAAATTAAGAGGGTCAGAAATGAAGAACTGGACATCTGCATGGCTCAGTCAGCTGGGCAGCAAACTCCTGATTTTAGCTCAGGTCATGATCTCACAGTCTTGGGATAAGGCCCACAGTTGGGATCTGAACTGAGCACAGAGGCTGTTTGGGATTCTCTCCCTTCTTCTCTCTCTGCCCCTCCCCTATGTGTGCTCTCTTCCTCTCTCATGTGGCTCATGTGTGCTCTCTTCCTCTCTCAAAATAAATAAATAACCTTTAAAAAATGGAGAATATTTAAAACTATAATCCAAGAAAATTTTCTAGAAATAAAATAATTCCTTAGTGCCTCCTTCAAGTCACTAGCTGCTGTCCCCGAAAGTAACCACTTCCCTGATCTCTCATAAAATAACTTTGCCTCTTTTTGAATGTTACATAAACTAAGATAGAGTGTCTTGTTTTGTGTCTGGCTTCTTTCTCTCCACACCATATATGTGAGAGCCGCCATAGTGTCCCATGTGGTTACACGTAAATCATTCTCATGCTGTATGCTCCATTGTGCATAATATCAATTTCTTTATTCATACAGCTGCTGATGAACATTTGGATGAGTTCCAGGTTGGAACTATTAAAACTATGCTGTGTGAACATTCCTATGAGTGTCTTGCAAGTGAACATTTGCTTTATATTGGGTTACTGAGCCTAAACCAGGGGTCAGCAAACATTTTCTGTAAAGGACCAAATAGTATTTTAGACAGTGTGGGCACATATAGACTCTGGCAGAGATTCATCCCTTCTTTCTTTTGTTTCTTCCCTTCCTACATTCCTTCATTACTTACTTACTTCCTCTTCCTCCGTCTCCTTCTCTTTTTCAACCTTTTATAAAGGTGAAATCATTCTTGTTCACAGGCTATGTAGAAACAAGCCATAGGCTAAATTTGGCAGTATTTGGTAAACTTTGGTAAATTTGGTAAACTATAGTTTACCAGCCACTGGCCTACACACAGAATCCTTGATTCATTGGGGATGCATTTATTCAGCTTTGACAGATATTTCCAAAGTGTTTTCCAAGTGTTATGCCATTTAGACTTTCAAAAAGCAGTATATAAGATTTCCATTTGTTCTATATCATTGTTAACAATTAAAATTATATATATTTTTTATTTTATACATTCTGGTGGATAATTAGTGGTATCATTTTGTGGTTTTCATTTGCATTCCCCTCAAGACCAAAAAGGTTAAACACCTTTTCCATTGTTTATTGGTGTTTTAAATATCCTCTTTTGTGATGTTCAACTATCTTGCCCATTTTTTGTTTGTACTGTTTCTTTTTGTTACTGATTTATAATAAATCTCAATTTGAGATAAGAGGTTTTATTAGATAATTAGACTTATAAATAACTTCAATTCAGAGGCTTCCATTCCTCAATTTCTAAAGGTTTTATTATGAATGGAATTTCTTAATATAGTACAATTTATCTTATTTCCCTCTTTGGTTAATCTTTTGAGTCCTGTATCCTGTTTAAGAAGTGACTATTTGGGGGGATTACCATGGCAGAGTAGTTGTAGAACCCTATGCTTGCTTCGTCCCTCAAACACAGCTAGATAAACGTTAAATCACTCTGAACACCCAAGAAATCGATCTGAAGACTGAGAGAACAAACCAGACAGCTAGGAGAAGGAGAGAGGAGGTCACATTGTGGAAGGTAGGAGGTATAGACATGTGATTTTGGGGAGAAAAGAGTCATGGGTGCTGTGGAAGGGAAGTAGTCCAGATCACAGAGAAAGGGGAAAGAGAGAGACAGAGAGAGAGACAGAGAGAGAGACAGAGAGAGAGAGAGAGAACGCACAGTGCACAGAGGATCACAAGAACACTTCCCAAAAAGCACCGACTGGGAAAATGAGAGGGGATGATTATTGTGAGTTTTTGCAACCAGCAGAGCTCAAAGACTGAAGTGTTAGAAGACTGCACCATGGCTGCACGTGTGGAGTCCCGCAGGCGCAGCAGTATTTCCATGGAGAAGGAGGGGAGAGGCCCAGGAGCAGACAGCATGATCTGAGGATTCCCTGGGCTGCATTGGGAGACACAGTTCCTCTTACTGGAGTTCAACTGGGAGAGGTGGCACTACCTCTGGGGAAACAAGAGAGTCAGCAGGCTCCCACTGCACTATTCTCTTCTTTACCATAGGGGCAGAGATGCTTGCTGAGGGCAGCTAAACTGGATGCTTGATCTTTGCTGCACCTGACTCTAAACTCCAAGATCCTGTGCATTCGTGCAACTCCCATCTGGGACAAACCCTCCCCCAGGATCAGCACGAGTCGGCACTGTGCTGGATCCCTAAAGTGTGGAGTTTTGAAACTCAGCTGGCGTGCCTGAGATAAAACACAGGCGCACTGTGTGGCCAGGCAAGCAAACAGGTGGGACGCAGACAGGGTGAAGGCAGGGATCTGACGAAAGCCTGGGGCACAGGAGGGGAGATTCTTTCCTCTTCTGTGAGGGCTTCCCAGACAGCAGCAGGCGCAAACTGTTCTATCCAGGTATGAGAGAGAGGGCTGGTGCCTTTCTTCTCCCCTGCCCATCAGCAAGAACAGATGTCAGTGAGCTGCACAGCTGCACAGTGGAGGGCTGAGCCGCTTACACTTAGCCCGCCCCACCACGCTCTGCAGGTGCTTCTTTACTAAAGGGCAAGTGTGCCTGAGACTCAGAGCATCAGGGCCCTGGCCAAGACCAAAACTCTCCCACATGCACCAAGTGTACTGACCGTACAGTGCTACAATGCTTCAGCTCTGGTGGAAATAAGATCAGGGCCCTTTTAACAAGCAGACCAAAGCACACCTAGTTAAAACTCACCATATGCTAGACAAAGTCCAAATGCTACCCACAGCAAGTTAAGGAGAAACTCTGCAGAGGGATGACCTTAAGGAAAGGGCAACTTTTATCTTTATTATTTATTCCATTCCATCCTTTATTTTTTAATTTCACTCCATCTATTTTATTTGGCTTTAATTTTATGCTTTTCCTAACCTTTGACATGGATACTTACATCACAGTATTCAGCCTTTCATCTTTTGTGATGTAAGCATTTAAAACTACCAATTTCTTGGTAAGCACTGCTTCAGCTGCATGGCACAAAATTTTAATATATTACATCATTTTAATTATCACTCGATCCAAAATGTTTTTTTAATTGTTATTATGTTATCTAGGACCCATGGGTTATTAGAACAGATTCCTTAATTTCTAAATATATAGAAATTCCTATTTATACTCCTGTTATTTAGCTCTAAGTCAATTTCACTTAGGTAGGACAACAAATTCTTTATGAGTTTATACACACTTATCATATTATGCAAAGAATTTTAATGATCTAGACAGTATAGAGAATTCTCATAGATAGCCAGTTTAACATAATAATTTCCACAGAAGTAGTTAAGAAATTATAGCCATATTTATATAAGACTATCTAGATTTCAAACCAAAGACTGTAACAAGAGATGAAAAAGGGCACTATATAATAATAAAGGATCTATCCAACAAGAAGACCTAATAATTGTAAATATATATGCCCCCAACTTGATAGCACCCAAATATATAAATTAATGAAAAACATTAAGAAATTCATTGACAATAATACAATAATAGGTGGGGGCTTTAACGCCACACAAACAGCAATGGACATTATCTAAGCAGAAAATCAACAAGGAAACAATGGCTTTGAATGACACCTTGGACCAGATGGACTTAACAGATATATTCAGGACATTTCATCCTAAAGCAGCAGAATATGCATTTTTTGAGTGCACATGGGACCCTGTCCAGAACAGATCACATACTGGGTCACAAATCAGGCCTCAAAAAATACAAAAAACTGAGATCATATCATGCATATTTTTACACCACAATGCTATGAAACTTGAAGTCAACCACAAAAAAAAAAAAAAAAAAAAAAATTGGAAAGCCCTCAAATAACTGGAGGTTAAAGAACATCATACTAAAGAACGAATGGGTTAACCACGAAATTATAGAAGAAATCTTTTAAGAAATGGAAACAAATGAAAACACGATGGTTCAAAACCTTTGGGATGCAGCAAAGGCAGCCATAAGAGGGAAGTATATAGCAATACAGGACTACTTCAAAAAGAAAAATCTCAACTATACAACCTAACTTTACACCTAAAGGAGCTATAAAAAGAACAGCAAATGAAGCCTAAAGCCAGCAGAAGAAGGGAAACAATAAAGATACAGAAAATAATAAAGATATAGAATAAATGAGATAGAAACAAAATAAAAACAAAACAAAAAAACAGATCAATGAAAGTACAAGTGGGTTCTTTGAAAGAATTAATGAAATCGGCAAACCTCTAGCCAGACTTATCAAAAAGAAAAGAGAAAGAACCCAAATAGATAAAATCACGAATGAGAGGAGAGATCAAAACCAAAACCACAGAAATATAAACACATAAGGTAATTTATGAAAAATTATATGGTAATAAATTGGGTAATCTTGAAGAAATGGATAAATTCCTAGAAACAACATATAAACTACCAAAACTGGAACAGACCAATAATCAGCAAACAAACTGAATAATCAAAAATCTCCCAGCAAACAAAAGTCCAGGGCCAGATGTCTTCCTAGGTGAATTTTACCAAACATTTAAAGAAGAGTTAATACCTGTTCTTAACAAACTGTTCCAAATAATAGCAATGGAAGGAAACTTCCAAACTCATTCTCGAGGCCAGCACTATCTTGATTCCAAAACCAGACAAAGACCCCACTAAAAAAGAGAATTACAGGCCAATAGACCTGATAAACACGGATGCAAAAATTCTCAACAACATACTAGCAAATCAAATCCAACAGTACATTAAAAGAATTATTCACCACAATCAAATAGGATTTTATGCCTGTGCTGCACGGATGGTTCAATATTCATAAATCAACCAATGTGATACACCACATAATAAAAGAAAGGATCAGAACCATATGATCCTTTCAATAAATGCAGGGAAAGCATTTGACAAAGTACACTTTCCAATTTTGATAAAAATCCTCAACAAAGTAGGGATCGAGGGTACATACCTCAATATCATAAAGACCATATATTAAAGTCCCATAGCTAATATGCTGAATGAGGAGAAACTGAGAGCTTTCCTCTAAGGTCAGGAACAAGATGGGGATGTCAACTCTCAGCGTTATTTAACACAGTACTAGACAGCCATAGCAACTTCTTACTAGACATGTTTCCAGAGACAAGGAAAACAAAAGCAAAGGCAAACTACTGGGATTTCAAGATAAAAAAGGTTCTTTACAGAGAAGGAAACAATAAACAAAACTAAAAGGCAACCAATGGAAGGGGAAAAGAAACTTTCAAATGATATATCAGATAAAGGATTAGTATCCAAAATCTATAAAGAACTTACAAACTCAACACCCAAGAAACAAATAATCCAGTGAAGAAATGGGCAGAGGACATGAATAGATACTTTTCCAAAGAAGACATACAGATGGCTAATAGACACATGCAAAAATGCTCAAATCACTCGTCATCAGAGAAATACAAATCAAAATCACAATGAAATACCACCTCATCCCTGTCAGAATGGCTAAAATTAACAACGCCAGAAACAACAGATGTTGGCAAGGATGAGGAGAAAGGGGAACCCTCTTACACTGTTTTTGGGAATGCAAACTGATACAGCCTCTCTGGAAAACAGTATGGACGTTCCTCAAAAAGTTAAAAATAGAACTACCTTGTGACCCAGCAACTGTACTACTAAGTATTTATCCAAAGGAAACAAAAATATTGGTTCAAAGGGGCACATGTACCCAGATATTTATAACAGCACTATCAACAATAGCCTAACTATGGAAAGAGCCCAAATGTCAACTGACTGATGAATGGATAAAGATGTAATACACATACACACATACACACACACACACACACACACACACACACACACTCACAATAGAATATCACTCAGGCACCAAAAAGAATGAAATCTTGCCATTTGCAATGACATGGATGGAGCTAGAGTGTATTATGCTAAGTGAAATAAGTCATCAGAGAAAGACAAAGATCATGATTTCACTCATATGTGGAATTTAAGAAACAAAATAGAAGGGGAAGGGAAGAAAAAATAAAATAAGATAAAAACATAGAGGGAGGCAAACCATAAGAGACACTTAAAGATAGAGAACAAACTGAGGTTTGATGGAGGGTGGTGGGTAGCTGAATGGGCATTAGAGAGGGCACTTGTTAGAATGAACACTGTTCTTGTGTCTAGGGGATGAATCATTAAATTCTGTTCCTGAAACAAATATTACCCTGTATGTTAGCTAACTACAATTTAAATAAAAACTTGAAACACTATGAAAAAAAAAAAAAAACTGAGAAATTACTACCAAAGCTTTAAAGCTACACAAATACCCTGTTTCTCCGTATCGTTTTACTCCCAAATTTCAACATAAGTGGATTATCTTACAGCTAGTATTACTGTGGGTTTCTAATAGTGATTTTTTTTAATTTTTCTCACTCCTTCTACATTTATTATTTAGAATTCTTCTGTAAGGAATTTTGTTCATTCTCACCCATTTATTACTTATTAAATCAATTTAAATCAGTTTAGATTCATGGATATTATTCTGTTGAGTTGTAACCCAATACAATCATTACTTTTTGTTCAAACTTCATTCCCCTGAGAATTCTTTTAGGTTGGTACTGTGTCTCTTTGGCATGATCATGATCCCCTCTTCTTTTTTTTTTTAAGCTCTTTCTTACTTTGGGGCACCAAACAATGCTCCAGGATCATCATGTATTCTCCCAATCCAGGCCCTAGAATTAACCATTTCTCCATAGAGCCCTGGTTCCTCTCATTGGAAAACAGTATTTATTTACTTATTTTCATTTTTTTTAATTTTTTTAATATGAAATTTACTGTCAAATTGGTTTCCATACAACACCCAGTGCTCATCCCAACAGGTGCCCTCCTCAATACCCACCACCCATCAACCCTCAGTTTGTTCTCAGTTTTTAGGAGTCTCTTACTGGAAAACAGTATTTAAAAACCAAGATATAGGCACTATATGTGTTTTTGCTTCTCGGATGTCATGGCTTCTAGACCGTCTTGACAAACAGAACTAGAAAATACATGTATACCCTAAACTATGTATACACACATATATCTATATTTACCTCTTTGTGTGTGTGTGTGTGTGTGTGTGTATACACACACACACACACACACACACACCTCTTTGTATATATATTAAAATAAACATGAATTCATGCTGTTAGCTCAGACCCTAATCCAATACCACAGGGTTCTTTGTAGTCTTCACTCCTTGCTTATTTTTAATTTCTTTTTCTGACAGTGGAAAACTTGGCTTACATTAAAATACAAGTTATTTTCCAAACCTAGTAAACACATAAAGTATTGTTAGAATTGTTAACCTATACCACATAAGCAAATTTACTAATCAGATTACAATTTTATGTACAGTTTTTTTTTTCTTTAGCTTTATGGTATTAAGTCAAAACACTGTTTTCCAAAGTTACTTAGGTAAGCCCTTTTTCTTTCCTATTTTTGATGATGTTATGGCTTTTTTAATATAGTTAAATTTACTTGTCACAATTTTACTTTACACCCTAGGGTCTCCTGACATTCTAGGTGACTTTTCTTTTTAATTTGCATTCAGGAAAGTTCACTCTTTGTGGTGTAAAACATGGGTTTTAACAAATGCATGGATTCATGTATCAACCTACACATTGTCAGAAAGAACAGTTCTATAACACAAAAACTCCACTTTGAGGCCCCCTCGAAATTAATCCTTACCTTTACTACTTCTGGCAAATAACTGATCTGTTTTCCATCCCCACAGTTCTGCCTGTTCCAGATCATTTTATAAATGAAATTATACAACTTGTAGCCTTTGGGTCTGGTTTCTTTCACTAAGCAAAAAGCATTTAAGATTTAATCATGTTGTTTCACAAACCAGTATTTGTTCTTTTTTGCTTTTCACATATTTCAAAGTTTATGTAGCAGGTATTGTTGCACTCTGCACCACATTCCCTCAGTCCATCTGGTTTCAGTACAGCACACTGTCGGTGACTCACCTAAAGCAAGTTCTGCAATATCTCTACTTTTCACCAGCCAGGGCAAGCTAGTAACCAGACTGTTGGCACAGCTCCGAAGCACAGTACCTCCAAAGGCATCACCCAACCAATGAAGGATGAGAAGCCACATCTAAGTGCACCACCTTCCAGTCCCTCAGCAGGTTAACTCTGAGGAGCATTCTACATGGTCCTCGTAGGTCCCTAGAGGGTGTCAGTCCAAATTTCCGAGTATAGTATCCAGATTAGTAATTATTGGTATTATTAGTATTATTAGTATTATTGGTTTTTCTCCCTTCTTTAAAACTCTCTCTTCCCTCAACTGTGCTTCCTAGGTTCACTTCCCAAATTTTGCTTATCTATTTCGCTTATCCTTGTGTTAGGATGTCACCTGTTCTAAGACACTTTCCCCAGATATCCCTATGACTCATTCTCTCATCTATATGAAGTATTTATTGCTACTTCTCAGTGAGCTCTTTTCTCACCACCTTCTTAAATTGCAAGCCTTATTCCCCTTCCTTACTTTAGTTAATGGCATTTTATTTATTTAACAGCACTTAACCTCATATATGCATGTGTATAGAATTAATTTCATTAATTTCAACTAGGCTCTGTGGATGGAATAATTTTAGTCTAATTTGTTAATAATTGTGTCTCTAGCACTTAAAATGCCCCTTGGAACATAGTAGGCACTCAATAAAAATATATTGAATAAGTAATCTTTCAAGAAGGTTGTTTTTATTTAGCATAAGAGACTTCCTATGGAAAAAAACCTGAAAACTATTAACTTTCAAAATCGTATGGTATTCATAATGAGGCCAGCTGATTCCATCACAAATGTTATTTAAAACATTCTCACACTTAGCACAAAGTTTGCCTGGATCTTCTGAGTTGCCTCTGAATTCTAAGATACCGTACAACTATGAACAATGAAAGACTATATATTACAAGGTAGAAAACGGGCATGAGTCCAGTTTTCATATGAAGCCAAATATATTGTGCCAAACATAGTGTGTAGAATGCCATCTACACAACAGCGATGGATATAGGGAAGAATATTTTTTTATCGGTGAAATTTGAGTCCCATTATGTTTTTCTAAGTATTTATTATAAGAAAGACAAAATCATTCTTGGTTTCCAAACTGAAATTATACTGATCACATTTTTATTACCTGGACACTGGATAAAGGACCACTCATAGTTCTTTTCTTTAGGACAAAGACTGGAATCAAGAACCATCTCATTACTGTGCATTCCAACAAGCTTCATTGGTCCTCGCGAAGATCCTTCAATGCAGTGTCCTCTTCCTGTGTTACTAGGATCATTGCACCAGCCACATCCAGGCTGTTCCAAACAATGCCCACAGGTTCTCAATCCGGAACAATTTTGAGCTGCATGACAGGAACATTAACAAATATGTTATATGACTTTATATTCAAATAGAATTTTAAGCTAATGGAAAAATAAGTATGATCTGAAATAAAGAATATGAAAAGTTGTCTGTAGCTAATGTAAACACTTTTTGTAATAATACCAAAGAGTCAGCAGTTACTTAAAGCAAATAAAACATACATCATGAACAAAGAGGAGATAAATGAACAAATAGGTGAAAAAGGGTGTGTGGTAACCATGACATGGAGAAAAACGAAGTCAGTACTTCAAGATTCCTGAGAACTTTGCCTCAAAGCGGATCCAGGGGCCTACAGACCACATTTACCATTGTCTGTGATGTAGAGCCATGTTAGCTGTTCTTGTTGTGCCTAGTAAAGGCCTTCAAGGAAAAACTCTGCATCTGCCTGTGACTGTCCAGTGTAAAGGCTGCCTGCCCATTCCCTGAGATAGCTGAGCCCCATTTGTACTGCCTTTCACTGACAATGTTCTTCCCAAGGGTCCAAGATACTAGCATTTACCTAATCAATCTCACCTAAAGAGTCAAACTGGATGGGAACATGGCCACCAGATCCCTACCTCAGCCAGGCAACAAGAAAAGGCTTTACTGATTTTCAGGGCTGCATAATATCCCTCCAAGATTCAAAGGTTGAGCTGAAGCTCAAACTTTTTGTTTACATTATGAATAATCTATAATATTCAGCAATGTTATGAATATTGTGATATCTTTTCCAAGGATGAACATATTATAGTTTGGCATTATATATACCACAGCTACTATGTGATGTTTTAAAATTTTAATTCACAGAGTATCCTATATTGGGCTGAGACTTTCTTTCATTACTTTTATTGACATTTTGCTAGAAAAGGCATTCTTTGTCCTGGGAATCATTTATCTATAGACGACGGTGACAGAGGTACAAGACATCATGAATGATGTTTCTTCTAGCCACATGCTAGAAAAAAACTAGAGGGGGGAAGTGGTAATTTCTCATAAACCAAATTCCATTGTTAAGGTGGTAATAACTTAATTTCCACTCAGTGTTTTGTTATTACTGGAAACGAAAAATGTTCCTCAGATTGCTGCAAACAAGAATGGCAGAAGCTTCTCAGTGAACATCAGGAACTCAATACAGTGAACCGTGTACGGATAATAGAATATTGGTTAAAGAATTCATCAATTATAATATGATTTGTTATTAAGAATTTTTGGCATGCTGAGCATTTCAGATTGGATATAAGAACAGGAAAATAAGTACTGTCTCCTCTATTTCTTTAATAATAATTTAAAAAGGAAGAACACTGAACCATTGACTACAACTGGATAATGTTATTTTTGTAAACAAATAATCCATTAGCATGAACATACTTCCTTTTAAAATTTACATTTTTTTCGGCAACACACGATGCTAAATGGTACATCACTTAAAAGATCCTTAGATAACTGAACATTTCATATATTACCATACCCCTTTAGCTTTCATGCGTTGAAATATTTCTCTTATATATATGATTGTAGCTACCCCACAGTATTGTTGACTGGGTTATTCTAATTGTCTTCTGGTTTCTAATTGTCTTATATAAAGTTGCTACAAAACCAACAGGAAATAATGAAAAATATAAAATTAGGTATGTTATCTTGACATTCCAATTATTTACCATCATGTGATGATTTGAAGTAGATCTCTACTAGGTTTCACCCAGAATAAATCTAGTTTTATATTTATGGTCTACAGAAAGTAAATTTTATTTTAGGACTTTCTTTTTAAGGATATATAACCAACAAAATGGCTTGAAGAAGCATTACATACAAAGTAAATCTAAACTATTCTCAAATACAACATTCCTGTTAATGCTTTCCAAACAGCTGGGGAAATCTTAGATGAAAGAAGGCTCAGTTTCTTGTACTGGCTGATTGACAAACTAGTAATCTTCTAATTCCGTTTATTTATTTGATTTTAGGCTTTAATAACAGGTTACAAAATGTCATGCTCAGAGCAACATTTTATTCTCTTAGATTTTATTTTACATATGAAACTAGTGCATAAGGTAATGTTGGTTTTCCTTTTACTCAAGAGTACAACAAAGCAACAGGCATTGCTGAAAGATGAACAGGAAAATCCATCTCTAGTATTTAATAATGATTCAAATACTGACAAAAACTAATGTTTTTTAGACAATAATACAGGAAAGATTTTGTAGGCTATGCTATTTTTCCAAGTTATGAATAGTAGCGAGACTGTGTGTAAACTACAAGTAATTAGAGCAATCATTTTTATTTTATTTATTTTGGGCTTTTTGAAAAATTAAGTTGTAAAACATTCAATATGGTTTTTGAAATGTGTAAGAATTTTAAAAATCAATCTGTAAGAAATTATGCCATCAGATGATTACTGGAGACTTCTGGTTTCTGATCCTGCAAGTCATGGATTCAGAAGTTACCACTCCATCCAAACAAAAAGCAAAAAGCAGCACAAAATGAAAAGTCAACAACTCGTCTTAGATCTGTCAGAGGAGGTCACAGGGAAAATCACTGCGGAAAATTGGAGAGACAGAGAGGAGGATACAGAGAATTGTAATATACCAAATTTGAAACTTCTACGGGAACAGTGCCAGGGGAAGGAACTACGGAAGCTCACTGTGGGCAACTCTGAGAGTTAAAATTCCCAGAAGGACCCAGTCATGGGGCATTCACACACTTCTGTGAGTTTTACTTCCAAGAGCTCCCAGTGAACATCAAAGAAAAACCTTCTTCTGCTTCCAGCAGGCGAAGGTATTTTGAAATATGCCAGAGTTTTCTGTTCTTAACAAGGCCAGGAAAAACTATGTAACAGAGCCTAAACTACTGAGGTTTTTATCAGAGCCTAACTGACCTGTTAAAGAGAAATATCCAACTCTAGCCTGCTCTGGACTTCCACATGGGAAAAGAGATACACAAATACAGCTCCCTCTGACCATCATGTACCACCTGAGAAAGGGGAAAAAACTGAGGTGTACCGGTGAAGTCCACAATATGAGGCACAATTTCACAAGAAAACTAAGACCTAATCATATATAGAAGACTTCTGCTCCTTCCATACTCTACAACTGCAATGCTAAAAGCCAATCCATTTACAGCAGTTTCTTCTACCCATAAATCATATCTGGCTATCAAGAAAAAAATTACAAGCATACCAAAAGACAAAAAAACAATGTGAAGGGGTGCCTTCATGACTTAGTCAGTTAAACGTCCAACTTCGACTCAAGTCATGATTTCACAACTATGGGTTCGAGCCCCACATAGGATTCTGTGCTGACAGCTCGGAGCCTGGAGTCTGCTTTGGATTCTGTGTCTCCCTCTCTCTCTGCCCCTACCCTGCTCATGCTCTCTTTCTCAAAAATAAATAAACATTAAAACAAAAATGTGAGAAGACAGAACAAGCATCAGATCAGAAATGGCAGGAATGTTGGAATTATCAGGCCAGGAATTTAAAACAACTATGTTTAATATGCTAAAGGTTCTAATGGATAAAGTATCCATTATGCAAGAACAGATGAGCATTGCAAGCAAAACTATAAACCTCCCAGAAATAATATACAAGATCAAGATGACCTTGAGTTTGGTGATATTTTAGTTATGACACCAAAGGCACAATCCATGAAAAAAAATTGATAAACTAGACTTCATTAAAATTTAAACTCAAATTTAAAATTTCTTCTTTGCAAAGATATTGTCAAGAGAATGAAAGTACAAGCTATACACTGTAAGAAAATATTTAGAAAAGACACATCTAATAAAGGACTGTTATCTAAAATACACAAAGAACTCTTAAAACTCAATAATAAGAAAATAAACAACCCAAGTTGAAAATGGACAAAAGACCTAAACAGACACCTCACCAAAGATACAGAGGCAAGAATGAAAAAATGCTCCACATCATATGTCAAGAGAAATGCAAACTAAAACAACGAGATACCACTGCATACCTATTAGAATGGCCAAAATCCAAAACACTGACAACACCAAATGCTGGTAAATATGTAGAATGCAAAGGAACAGAAACATCCATTGCTGGTGGGAATGCAAAATACAACCCCTTTGAAAGTCAGTTCGATGGTTTCTTAGAAAACTAAACATTTAACATTAAAGTTCAGCAATAACACTTTTCCGATATTTACCCAAATGAACTGAAAATTTATGTCCACATAAAAACCTGCACATGGATGTTTATTGCACCTTTGTTCACAATTGTCACAACTTTCCAAAAGCAACCAAGATTTCTTTTAGTAGTGAGTAGACAAACTGTGGTACAACCAGACAATGAATACTAGTCAATAAGCTACCAAGCCATGAAAAGACATGAAGGAAATTTAAATGCATATTACTAAGTGAAAGCAACTAATCTGAGAAGCTACATACTGTATGATTCCAACCATATGACATTCTGGAAAAGGCAAAACTATGGGGACAGTAAAATATTAGTGATTTCCAGGTGTTAGGGTAGACAGAAGGATGACTAGGCAGAGCTCAGAGGATTTTTAGGCAGTGAAACTGATGTATATGATACTATAATGATGGAATCATGCCATTATACAACTGTCAAACCCCACAGAATGTAGCACACCAAGAATGGAGCCTAATGTAAACTCTGGACTTTGAGCAACAGTGATGTGCCAATGTAGGCTCATCGCCTGTAGCAAATGTACTGCTCTGGTAGGGGATGTTGTCAGTGGGGGAATTAAGCACATGTGGGGGCAGAGGACATATGGGAACTCTCTATATCTTCCTCTCAAAATTTCTGTGAACCTAAAACTGATATAAAAAATAAATTGTAATCAATTTTTAAAAGATTACTTTCCCTAACTTCCATTAAAAAAAGTGTTTAAATTGAACATGTATATAAACCTGCCAAATACTGAAAGAAAGAAATACAGATTTGTCAGATGTGTACTATATTCTCATGTTTCCTATTATTCCATTTTCACTGTATCAATTTAATTACATTTTATTTGAACATTTATATATTAAGAACTAAATCTTCTCTTATTGCTTTAAATAATCTCCTTGAAGTTCATTTTCACAAATAGAATAACAAATATTTTAAGATAAATATATCAATTATTAATAATTGCAGTTATTAACAAAGCTTTCTCAGAAAACATTAGGCAAAATGTGTCTGAAGACACATATTTCTTTCTTCAAATTGTGAATTTTAAGTAATAATATGACAATAGTATAACTGAAAAACACTAGGGAATATTATAAAACCCATATTTGTTTCTCATTAGCAAAGAACAGTTTCCTTCAAGTTCCATTTACTAGGAAACCTCAAATACCACTGAAACAAATTTCTGAAAGCAACATAAAATTTATACCATTTCTAATATAGTTTTATTTATAACTATAAGAATGCTTTTACTACTGTTAAATGTTTAGTGAAGGACTAGACAAATGTACTAAAAAACAATAATATAAATCCATTACATATAATACTAAAAAGATATAAAGTTAAATGTAAAAATATGACAAAAAAATTGCCCATAAGCTGACATATTTGCAAAACAATAACACTCAGCTACTTTTAGCACTCAGATTTTGAGCAAGGATCTGTATTCCCAATCTCTATTTTATTTCCTGGCATTTCCTCATTGCTCATTAAACGTCTGCTGGTTAAAACCAGGGAAAAGAAAGACATAATAGAGAAGGAGTTTGTTTCTCACAAGGAGTAGATTACTACAACGTCCAAAAGATACAGGGTCTCCTTGAAGCAAAGTACAATGCCCTTCTTCCCACATGAATAAAGGGCATATAATTTACAGGGCTGTGGAACAAACATAACTGTTACTGGACATCAGCTGCACAAATGGGTTTCGGATGGCCAAAGCTGACAACAGACCCAACGGTGAAAGACAAGACCCAAGGAAAAGAAAATTCCAGCAGGCTAGACTGCTCAAGAACAAGTACACAAAGTTGAAAATAAAATTCTCAACAAATCAAAATCAAGAAAACAAAGAGTCAAAAACAAAAGATATAAAAGCAGAACTTGACAACTGATCTAACACCCCTAGCAGACAACCCTACCAACAGCAGTTATTGTAATCAAGTTCATCAGTGGTGAAGGTGCAATTCATTACCTGTGTTTAAGTAGTTAATCATGTTTTATTTACCTTCTCAAAAAAATGCAGTTACAGTTTTTATAGTGGAACTACAAGGTTCTCAAAAGCATTACTTTAAATAAATACAAATCCCCAAAGAAAAAACCAGGAAGAAGAATCTGAATCATAACAAACAACGAGATGGAAAAAAACAAGTGAATTTAAGACATACTGAGATTTATCTAGAAATTCCAACAACTGTTTTAAGATTTCTAAAAAGAGTAAATAGGAAAAAAACAATCTAATGATTAAAAACCATTTTTAGCACATAAAGAAAGTACTCATCAGATTCAAAGAGCCAATGGGAATCTATTTTTAAAATCCAACTTAATTAATGGAAAACTGAATTGAAATGAGTTGTAAAATTTGGAATGCCAAGGATAAAGGGAAAAAATCTTAAAATCTTATATTTCTCAAAGAATTTCTTTAAAAAGAGGCTCCAAAAATTAATGAAAATCAAATTCACATGAAAATTCTCACTCACAACACCAAATGCTACAAGGTCTAAGGAAAGAATTACTTAGAACTACATATCCACCCACTTTATCATTCACATGAACATAAAAAATACACTTTAGACATGAAAAAACTCAAAAACATTACTAGCCATAAATTTATTTGGAAAGAATTACTGAAGACTGTTCTCCAAAAGGTAAATAAATGAGAAAGAAGATATGGAATACAAGAAAGATTTGTGAGCAAAGAAGAGAACTTAGATTTTTTCCTTTTTTTTAATTTAAATTTTAGTTAACATACAATGCAGTATTGGTTTCAGGAGTAAAATTCAGTGATTCACCACTTTCGTACAACACCCAGTGCTCATCACCACAAGTGCACTCCTTGGTACCTCTCACCCATCTAATCCATCTCCCACTCACCTCCCTCCTTCAACCCATAGTTTGTTCTCTATAATTAAGAGGCCCTCGTGGTTTGTTTCCCTCTCTTCTCTCCACCCCCTTCCCATATATTCATTTGTTTATTAAATTCCACATATGAATGAAATCATATGCTATTTGTCTTTCTCTGACTGACTTATTTCGCTTAGCATAAAACATTCTAGCCCCATCTACATCATTGCAAATGGCAAGATTTCATTCTTCTTGATTACTGAGTAATATTCCTGTGTGTGTGTGTGTGTGTGTGTGTGTGTATATAGTATATTGTATACAGCTCAAAAATACAGTAATTGTACATAATTAATTTATGGTAATTAAACCTATATATAGATTTACTTTATATTGTATATAATATATATACAGTAATTGTATTTTTGAGCTGCTATATATATATATAACATATATATACATTATGTGTATGTATGTGTGTGTGTGTATACACACACACACACACACACACACACACACACACACAAACTTCTTTATCCATTCATAGTCAGTGGACATTTGGGATCTCTCCATAACTTGGCTATTGTTGATAATGCTGCTGTAAACATTGGGTTGCATGTACCTGCTTTGAATCTGTATTTTTGTATCCTTTGGGTAAATACCTAAGAGTACAATTGCTGGACCATAGGGAAGTCCTATTCTTAGTTTTTTTGAGGAACCTCCATACTGTTCTCCAGAATAGATATACCAGTTTGCATTCCCAACTACAGTGCAGGAGAATTCTCCTTTCTCTGCATCCTTGCCAACACCTGTTGTTTTTTGTATTGCTAATTTTAGCCATTCTACCAGGTGTGAGGTGGTATCTGATTGTGGTTTTGATTTGTATTTCTCTAACGATGAGTGATGTTGAGCATCTTTTCATGTGTCTGTTGACCATCTGGATGTTGGCCATGTGTCTGTTGCCTGTCTTCTTTGGAAAATTGTCTCTTCATGTCTTCTGCCCATTTCTTAACTGAGTTATTTATTTTTTGGATGTTGAGTTTAAGAAGTTCTTTATAGATTTGGGGTACTAATCCTAAATTATCAGATATGTCATTTGCAAATATCTTCTACCATTCTGTAGGCTGCCTTTTAGTTTTATTGTTTCCTTTGCTGTGCAGAAGCTTCTTATCTTGATGAAGTCCCAATAGTTCATGTCTTTTGTTTCCCTTGCCTTCAGTGACATGTCTAAGTAAGAAGTTGCTCCAGCCATGGTCAAAGAGGTTTCTGCCTGTGTTCTCATCTAGGATTTTTATGGTTTCCTGTCTCACATTTAAGTCTTTCATCCATATTGAATTTATCTTTGTGAATGGTGTAAGAGAGTGGTCCAGTTTTTCCAACACAGTTTGTTGAAGAGAAGATCTTTTTTCCATTGGATATTCTTTCCTGCTTTGTTGAAGATTAGTTAACCATAACGTTGTGGGTCCATCTCTGGGTTGTCTATGCTGTTCCATTGATCTATGCGCCTTTTTTTAAAATTTTTTAATGTTTATTTTGTTTTTGATAGAGAGAGAGAGACAGAGCATGAGCAGGGGAGGGGCAGAGACAGAGGGAGAGACAGAATCTGAAACAGGCTCCAGGCACTGAGCTGTCAGCACAGAGCCCGACACAGGGCTTGAACCCACAAAATGCAAGATCATGACCTGAGATGAAGTCAGATGCTTAACCGACTGAGCCACCCAGGAGCCCCTCTACGTGTCTATTTTTGTGCCAATACCACATTGTCTTGATGACTACAGCTTTGTAACACAGCTTGAAATCCAGATTCATGATCCCTCTAGTTTTCTTTTTCTTTTTCAGGACTACTTTGGCTATTTGGGGTCTTTTGTAGTGATATACATATTTTAAGACTGTTTAGCTCTGTGGAAAATGCCGTTGGTATTTTGA
This sequence comes from Panthera uncia, assembly GCF_023721935.1. Classification (NCBI taxonomy): domain Eukaryota; kingdom Metazoa; phylum Chordata; class Mammalia; order Carnivora; family Felidae; genus Panthera; species Panthera uncia. The sequence goes on along the minus strand of NC_064818.1, from coordinate 69,782,850 downwards.
TAGGGACTGGATTAAATGTGTAGATTGCTTTGGGTAGTACAGACATTTTAACAATGTCTGTTCTTCTAGTCCATGAGCATGGAATGCTTTTCGATTTCTTAGTACCCTCTCAATTTCTTCCATAAGTGTTCTATAGTTTTCAGAGTGTAGATCTTTTACCTCCTTAGTTAGGTTTATTCCTAGGTATCTTATTGTTTTTGGTACAATTACAAATGGAACTGATTCCTTGATTTCTTTTTCTGCTGCTTCATTATTAGTATATACAAATGCAACATATTTTTGCATTTTGATTTTATATCCTGCGACTGCTGGATTCACGTATTAGTTTTAGCCATATTTGGGTGGAATCTTTTGGGTTTTCTACATATAGCATCATTTCCTCTGCAAATAGTGAAAGTTGGACTTCTTCTTGGCCAATTTGGATCTCTTTATTTCTTTTTGTTGTCTAATTTCCAAGGCTAAGACTTCCAGTACTATGTTAAATAGTAATGGTGAGAGTGGACATCCTTGTCTTGTTCCTGACCATAGGGAAAGGCTCTCAGTTTTTCCCCACTGAGAATATTATAATTCATATATGGCCTTTATGATGTTGAGGTATATTCTACCTCTCCCTACTTTGTTGAGGATTTTTATCAAAATTAGATGCTATACGTTATCAACGGTTTTTTCTGCATCTATTGAGAGGATCATATGGTTCTTATCCTTTCTTTTATTAATGTGATATGTCATGTTGATTTATTTGTGAATATTGAACCACCTGTGCAGCCTAAGAATGAATTTCACGTGATCATGGTGAATAATTCTTTTAAGGTACTGTTGAATTTGATTTGCTAATAGCTTGTTGAGAATTTTTGCATCCATATTCATCAGGGATATTGGCCTTTAATTCTTTGTAGTGAGATCTTTGTCTGGTTTGGAATCAAGGTAATGCTGGCTTCGTAGAATGAGTTTGGAAGTCTTCCTTCTATTTCTATTTTTTGGAACAGTTTGAGAAGAATAGGTATTAACTCCCCTTTAAAATGTTTGCTAGACTTTCCCTCTGAAGCCATCTGGTCCATGACCCTTGTTTATTGGGAGATTTTTGATTACTGATGCAATTTCTTTGCTGGTTATGGGTCTGTTCCAGTTTTCTATTTTTCCTGTTTCAGTTTTAGTACTGTGTGTTTTTAGGAATTTATCCATTTCTTCCAAATTGCCCAGTTTGTTGGCATGTAATTTTTCGTAATATTTGCTTATAACTGTTTATATATCTGTGGTGTTGATTTTGATCTCTCCTCTTTCATTTGTGATTTTATCTATTTGGGTCCCTTCTCTTTTCTTTTTGAGAAGTCTGACTAGGGGTTTATCAATTTGGTTAATTCTTTCAAAGAACCAGCTCTTGCATTCATTGATTTTTTTAAATAAAGGATTTCCAGATGAATATATACTTGAACTCCAACTTTTTTAAGGTGATTCTGCAACTAACTGTGCTTGTGGAATGGGGACTCGTGGGCACCTGCAGAGCATATTATTCTCGAAAAAAATTATAAAGTCTGGATCAGTCACAGGAGGTACAGACCCCAATTAGTAGGGCATGAATGAATGGATTCAACATTGAGAAGCAGCTGGAAGCAATGGAAGTAAAAATAATCCTTCCTATCTTCTTATTACAAATCTGAACAGACTAATTAATTCATGTCCCTGTTGGAAAGGCATTTTTTGATGTGCTCCAGTTTCAGAGGTAGACTGTGGAAAGATAAACCATATTTTTTGCTAGCAAAGAGCTGAGACCAGTAGCTTCTACATCTTCCCAATCCAAAACAAAAACAAAAACACAAAAGTTGCATGTGACCTCAGATGCCTAGAAGGACACCAAGTGCTATCAGTAATGTTGTGCAATCCCCTTGGCAGCAGCATCCTGATGAAATTTGTCTTTGCAAGAAAGGCCGCTCATAACCACACAGTACCCATATCGTACATTCAGTCAAGTGCATCCTCCCCCTACAGTCCTTACAAAACATGAGACCAGCAAGGGGCAAGATCTTCTCCTGAAGTAAACCCACAACAAGTCCAGCACTGCCCTGCTGACATGACTCTCCATGTGATGCCAAGACTGCATCCTTCATTTATAGTAGATGTACTACCCCTGATATGCTTGATATTCTCGCCAAAAAATGCTTAACTTAAATCTAATCACGAGAAAAGAATTAGACAAATCCAAGTTGGGCCACTTACAAAACAACTGCTATAGATTCTTTAAAACTATCACAGTCGTGTAAGCCATGGGAACCGTACTAGATTAACGGACACTACAGAAGCACAACAAAGCAGTATGTGATCCTTGAAGTAGCAAGCACTTCCGAGAAGTGTTACGCTACCTGCAACACAGGCTCAGAGTTAGGGAGACCACAAACAAGGCAAAATGTAAATATACAGGATAAAATAATTAGTAGATTTCAAAATGACAGTATAACTTAAGTGTGGGGTTTAGACCACCAAAAGGTTTGAAAACAGTTAACTGTAACACTTTTTTCGCATCTTTTGAAAACTTCTTCAAATGTTCAATTTATGATGCCTTTAAATGAAAAAGTCACTCTGGATAAATACTTACGAGAGCAGGTGGCAGTTTGCCACTCCAGACACTGTCCGTATGGGAAAGAAATGATATAAGCATTGGAGTCAACACATCGTCTCGTGCTACTGCACCACATACACTCCATGCCATTGCTTGTACAGTTGGAGCAGGACGTCCTTAGAGAACACGGCTTTTTGCATGGCCTTGCATTTTGATTTGGACTAACTGGAATAAACCAACAAATATAATTAGTTTATTTGTTAACTGTATTTTATTTTATTTTTTTTAATTTTTTTTTAACATTTATTCATTTTTTTGAGACAGAGAGAGACAGAGCATGAACGGGGGAAGGTCAGAGAGAGAGGGAGACACAGAATCCGAAACAGGCTCCAGGCTCTGAGCTGTCAGCACAGAGCCCGACGCGGGGCTCGAACTCACAGACCGCGAGATCATGACCTGAGCCGAAGTCGGACGTCCAACCGACTGAGCCACCCAGGCGCCCCTGTTAACTGTATTTTAACACAAGTAGATGGGTTTCATTTGTTTTGCTGTTTAGGGAATGTTTCAAGTAAGCCAAGTGTGGGATAAAAATTATAGCCAAAAATACATGATAAGGTGAATGAAAATAAAGATGAGACGTCATCTCATCTACTTAGTAAATTTATTATCAAATTTGAACACTGTAGTTCTTTGGGAAATTTCAATCCTTTATAAAGTACATAAAATTATATAATTTAAAACCTTATAAACAGAAATGTAGCCCATGACCTGGTTTTCTAGCTTTGGCTAAACACAACATCCACGATCATTACTTACTTTCTTGTTACAATTTTTCCCATAAACATTTCATATCTTATCAAAACAAATGCCCTGTCAGTGAACATGTCTCTGATATAAACAAACAATTAAAATAAAACAATATACTATAAAATCTTTACATGAAATATAATATACCTATTACGATAAATATTTTTTTTAATATTACCAAGGATGTGAAGGAACTAGAAGCCTGCACATTGCTGGTGGGAATGTAACATGATACAACTTTTATGACAAATGGTATGGCAATTCCTCAAAAAATTAAGCACAGAATTCCCATATGATATAGCAATTCCACCTCTGGCTATATGCCCAAAAGATGTGAAACTGGAACTGGAAAAGATACGTGAACACCCATGTCCACAGCATCAGTACTCACAAGAGCAAAAGTAAAAGTAACTCAAGTTTATGCTGACAGATGAATGAATAAACAAAATTTGTATGTTCATATAATGCATAATTATTCGCCCTAAAAATGGAATGAAATTCTAACATATGCTACAATACGGATGAACCTTGAAGACATTATGCTAAGGAACGTAAGCTAGCCATAAAAGTTCATACACTTTATGATTCCACTTATATGAGGTACCTAGATTAGTCAAACTCATAGAAACAGAAAATAGAAGGTGGCTGTCAGGGGCTGAGGGAGGGAGGTACAGAGAGGTATTTTTTAATAGATACGGAGTTTGGGAAGATGAGAAAGTTCTGGAGATGCTTGGTGTTAACTGAGGCACTTACCAACACTGAACTCTACATTTAAAAATGGTAAAAATGGTAAATTTTATGTTATGTATATTTTACACAATAAAAACATTTAAAAAGAGAAAACAATATTCCTTCTCACTTAACAAAAATCCATTCCAAGACAAATACCATATGATTTCACTCAGATGTAGAATTTAAGAAACAAAACAAATAAGCAAAGGGAGAAAAAGAGAGAGAGAGAGAGAGATGCAAATCAAAAAAGTCTTTAATTATAGAGAACAAATGGATGATTACCAGAGGAAATGGGGGTGGGGGATGGGTTCAATAGGTGATGGGGATTAAGGAGCGCACTTGTGATGAGCACAGGGTGATGTATGGAACTATTGAATCACTATATCGTACATTTGAAACTAATGTAACACTGCACGTTAACTAACTGGAATTAAAATAAGAAAAAAATAATGTACACTTCTAGCATTTTATACTGGCTAATAAACCAAATAAAAACTTATAACACAATAAGTACAGGTTTGGAGTTTGAATTCCATAGCCAATATAAAAAAAATTAAAGGTCTATCACCACAAAATGACATATAATGCAAAAAAAAAAAAAAAAACCCATATAACAGAAAAGTTCCTTTTTACTTGCCAAATGAAATAGATCTGTAAGATGAAAATAATTTGAAATAGTTGTTATTCTTAAAAACAAAACTTTCTTCCAAACACTATTATTATAATAGACATAAACAAAATTATAATAGATTCTTACTAGACTGCAAGAAACTATAACCATAAATTCATAATCTCCCTATTTCAACCAAGAAATAAAAATTGTATAAAATAATAAAATTTTGTTATTTCCACCAGTGAATGCTGAGGTCACTAAGACTAAATGGGGAATGTGGATCAAGATAAAATTTACCAAAAAATCAGGAAATCAACATCATAAAAAGATGGTGAGGGGCACCTGCGTGGCTCAGTCGATTAAGTGTCCAACTGGGCTCACAGGTCATGATCTCACAGTTCATAAGTACGAGCCCCACTTTAGGCTCAGATCCTCTGCCTCCCTCTCTCTACTCCCCTTCTCAAAAATAAGTAAACATTAAAAAAAAAAATTAAAGATGGTGAAAGTTACTTCAGGCTTCTAGGCTATCACACATGGAAGACGAGTTAGAAACATAATATTTTTAAAGAAATATTAGTTTACCACTTACCAACAGGCTTTTCACAAACAAGGCCATCTGCCATAGATGTACAAGGATTAGCTTTTAGGCCTGCCACTGCAGCCTTTTCTAGATAGGCACAGAACCCAGAATCATTTGGTTCACCAGGAAGCCACTGTAATGTTGTATTTGTAAAAGGAGACATGTCTTCCCATCCCCAGTAGGATATATTGATCTTGCGCAAGCCTACCCAAGGTGATACTTTCTGTAAATAACAACAAAAAGAACATTAAAAAACAAGTTGCATATAAAAATGCCACCATTTTCCTCAGCAAATGGTTCATCATCATTAAAAATTACATCTAAAAACATATAGAACTGCTTTTCTAATGACCAAGGGTAATTAACAATTCCAGCACATTTTGGAGAATGATATAGAAAGAGCCCCATTTTTAAAACGTAGATTTTGTGCTCAAGCTACATGACTGGGGTCAATTATTTAGCCCTTGTGAACCTCAGTTTCCTCTTCTACAAAATGAAAAAATACGTGTCTGATATAAATACCTACCTGATAAGGCAAGATCACTACAAAATTAACATACTGCTGCAGCTACTGCTGTTACTGCTACTGCTGCCATTACTGCTCCTACTGTTGCCAATTTAATGTCATGGAGGTAAGAATCTAAAGCGAAGTTGCCATTGCATGCACAGTGAGAAAACAGGAAACAAAACTAACAAACTATATGTAGAGGTAAGTGGAAACTTCGTAACATGTTCACAAAAGAACTCAGAAGAATAACTGCCTCTCTCCTGGCTTAGATTCTACTGGTACATCAGGACTTTCATGTAATTTTAGATGAAGTTATGGGTCAGTAGGAACCAACCAGGCACTGGGGTTCACTACAGCACACTTGGAGCTAGGGTCAGCAGCAAAGTCATGTGCTCACTTCACTCTCCTTCCCCTTTGCAGAAGTTATCTCTCACCATGCTTCACTGCCCTGCATGGGCTTGGGGGCGGGATGATGAAGGTAATGTGAAACGGTCCTTTCTGATTTCTGTGCTTCTCCCAGGTGCTAGAATCTCTCACCTAGATTCCCTAGTTCTTGTAAAGGTATTTTTGTATATGAATGGTTCAAACCAATGTTCTATGGGGGGACAAGTGCTGGGAATTTCCATTCTGTCACCTTGCTGACATTATTCCTAAACACTTATACCTTAATATACATAATATATTTATTTTCTAAGTTACTAATAATATTATATTACAGTGTGAGGTGACTTCAAAACTCCACATCATCCTTTTTACACTGTGGACTGTCAGGGTAGATAAAAATATGTATCTGCATTTGAGTGTTTAACAATATACAAATAAGATGTAGATATATAGATACAGATAGATATAAATATATAGAGATCTCCCGTGTTTACTCTAAATATGCTGTATAAATGGTCCTAGAGAACTTATAAAGATAGCTACAGACCTAGAAATGTTCAAAGTGTATAAACATAATAAATTTCACATAGTATAAATACTCAACAAATTATTTCTCAGATACAATTAAAATATCCTATGCATATTCATTATGACAGTCGATCTCATACCACCTAGTAGAGTACTCCACACATAGTAGGTAGCCAATAAATGTTGTTAACCAAAGTTCATCAGAACAGGTATGGTTATTTTCCACCATCCAATTGCTGAGACAGAGATAGTATTTAATAAATGTTTCTAATTATAAAAATACACATGCTACTTTGTCTTGCGATCACCATAGATTTCACACATTATTCTGAAAGATATTTTGATAACAAAAAAGCTACGACATTTTTACAGTTCTTGATAATAACAGCAGGAGTCAATCCAGCACAGATATTTCAGATTAATGATTGTGCTTCACGTTACAGCGACTCTGTCTACATTTCCAACTATCTGTAGGAAAGACAAGTCATTTAAAGTAAAATATTACTCCGTAACTCATCATGATAAGAATCTGAGAGGAGGAGGAAAGAAACAGAAAAATGAAGCCGTTGATAAAACATTGAAAGTAACTATTACCCAGTAAATGAACTGGACAGGCAGTTGAAAATAGAAGACAAATTATAACATTATGAAAATTTACTAAAGGACATTATAAATCACTGCAACATTTCATTAGCCATTTCCGATAAGCAAATGATTATTTGACCGAGAATATTTCTTTAAATTGCCTGAATTTGTCTGTCTTTATTTGCCAAGGGAGGGTTATCTAAGTGTATACAAGCGGAATGACTCAGGATATAACTCATTTTACATAAAAGTATGCTTAATGGAATGTCAACTCGCAGAAGCTTCTACCTTTGCAATGCTGCTAAAGCTCAGCTTTCTAATGAAACAAAACCTTCTTCTATTCTAGAGCACACTAGTCCACAAACTCTCAAATCTATGTTCACCACACAGCCAAAATAACTGTTAGTACAATCTTTATGATTTATAGCAACAAGCAAGAAAATTGAGGAACACAAGAAACCTTGAAATGAGCAACTTCTGAACTTGCACATTTCAAGACTGTAGTGTAAAAACTAAAAATACTACATTTTAAACAAGGAAAAAAAGCAACAGAGCTCTAATGAGGAATACTAGGACTTCTTAAAACTCAAAGACTGTGGATCTACCACTAATAAGCTCTTTATAAGCGACACAATACAGAACTAATTTCCAAACGTTATTTGTAATTGTCCCCCAATGTTGTGATTAAAGAAATAAAGCCCCTGGTATCACAAGAATATAACAGATCTTAATTTATGTTATATGCTCCATACAATTTTAAAAAAATTTACACATATACCTTTTCACATTTTTCTAAAATATTTTTTTTTAACTAATTGGTGTCTCTCTTACACGAAACCACATACATCTTACCTTCAGAACATTAGGCTGGTAGCTCTTAAACCAAAGAAAAGAAAAAAAAAAAAAAAACCATAGGTGTTTCTCTTGCCTCCTTAGAAATACTTCATGTGCTGGCCAACTCAACACCCTCCAGAAGTTAGCTAGGGCATTACTCTAGGAAACTCCTTAAGACCACATCACTAATTAGACATACACTCTCTTTCTTCATATATCCCATGTGCAACTATCATTATAATTATCACAATACAGTATAATTGTGTTTGTCTTCCTCACCAGTAAAATCTTTGAGAACAGTGATGGTCTTTTAATTTCTATTCTCAGCAAGCCGTAGATTGCCAAGTACATTGAAGGTGCTCAATAAACATGTACTAAATGAATGAATACTGGCCCATTCTTCACAGAAAAACAGCTACAATTCACACAAAAATGATTTCACATATCAATCTGCATACAAATTTGGTAAGTTTTTTCCTTATTCTATTAATATCAAGCATATGATAAATGACAGCTAACAAATATACTGTGATATCCATTTCAAAATTTTGAATATTTATAAAAACCAGTGACATAATTTAACCATTTTATTAAAGCGTGGAGCAGGGCTTTGGCTCAACAATTAGAAACTCACATTAATAAGTTAAATCATCTGGTATTGATACTCATAAGAAGTATACATTCTGATATCACCAAAAATGTAGGCAGTAACAGTAAAGTGATGTCCATAAAAAAATTTCAAAAGTGAGTGTCCTTAAGTCCCCTTAATTTTTTGTAACATTTATGAAAACTGTTCTTATATCATGCTTTAAACACCAGATATATATTCCTCTGTTATGAGTAAAAATAAAATCAGTTACCCGTTCTTCACCATAAATCAGGAATGATCTGAAGAGATTAAAGGTCCTAATACAACTATACAGGGCGGTGGGGCCAGCGTGGCAAGGAGAATTTGTCATTCACCATGGAAAAATTAAAATACTCTGGGGCATATCCTTTTCCACAATTAATATAAGTATTAACTATTCATCAAATAAATTCATTTAGATACCTACGAATTCTAAATAATGATTTCTAGAAATAGTAGTAACAGCAGCAGTCCAAACAGTGATACCAAAATAACAACCCTTAAAATGCAAACAATAATGATAATTACTGTAAACACTCAATAAAATTTATACTCTTTATATGCATTATCTCACTTTTTTTTTTTTCACAATAAACATGCAAAGTAGCTATGATTATTACCCCTGTTACAGGGTTGGAGAGATTAACTTGCTACTAAGTTTTAAAGATAAGCAGTATGTCCAATTCCATGCTCTACATCACTTTGATAATACTGTCCTCAATGCTTCTTTAAAATCAGCTATACCAAGAAAACATTATGTATTTCTATGGCAAGTAATTGGTAACATTTGCTCTAAAATAGTTTCAAGCCAAAATTGTCTCCTCTGTCCTATATGGAGTGGAGTTCTGGAGTATCAATAGAGTATTTGTCCAAATAAAAGCCATAATTGAAGGTCAAAATAAAGTTGTTGAAATCTGGTGTAATACAGTTTCACACATTCGTGAGTAACAGATGTATTAGAGACATACATCCATTATTTGTATAGAAATTATGCCACTTTGTGCATTATTTACCATAGGGTGTGTATGTATATGTGTGTATATATTTTTCTTCAACAGTAGGCCAAAACTAATACAAGTTTCAGATTTAAGGTATATATTATTGTTTAGTCTTACCACTTACTTGATCTCTTTTGAGTTCTAATTTTATTTTTGAAACAAAATGCAGAAAGCTTCTATGATGCTATGACAGTTTATACTAGCATATTTCAATTAAGCACATGAACTAAAGTTTCTCATAACTAGATTTAGTAAATTATTTCCAAATCTCCTTACATAATCTACTCTTAAGAGTTGACTATATTTTAATATCCCAAGAGTAAAAAATAAATACTGTGAATTCCTATTAGAAATGTCTTATAAAATAATATCTTGATACAATTTTCAAAGAAATACTCAATTTTTTACAGAAATATCTTCCATAAAACTCCCTGAAATATTGAAACTGTTTCTAGGTGTTGTATGTTCCAATATCTTCCACATACTTTACAAACTGGTTTTTGTCCTGCTAACCTTTATTACATTATTTCAAGCAAATCTACACCTAGAAAATCACATAATTCAAAAACCCAACTCACAACACACATACACATTCACCGAAAAATACATATAACCAATGTGTTGGGTCTAGTGTTTTAATTATAAGGGACATCTCAAATTATGAAGTAATTACGCTTCAGAACAAATTCTTAAATTTTATGCACATGTATTTTAAGTGTATTTATTCATATGAAATGACTTCTTGGTAAGAAATGCAGTGGTTTACTGTGTGAAACCAAGATGTGTAATCTAGAAAACTTTATTCCCAAATACATATACAGAATAAGTCCACTGCTAATTGATTTTTGCAGTCAGTTTCACTTTTACCTCCAAAATTTAGTAAAAATAATTTATTTAGAAGCAAAAAGAATGAACCATTGCTAGTAAGTATAGGACTTTCTGCATATTTCCATAATATAAACAAGAGTTATTACCTGTTGTGTATACTTCTGTATTTCATCCAGAACAAATTCTACTTCTTTTGAGGTTGTTAATGAAGCAAGATTTCCACTAAGATTATAGCAATAAAGTTTTGCATTGTCATAGCTTTCTCTACTGGAATTGATTCTAAGACAAGCATCACCAATATGATTCCATCCTTCTCCACAAAGATGAGCTAGTCAAAAAAAATTATATCTTATTTTTAGATTATCAAAAAGCATTTATATTTTTCAGTTATTTTAGAATTCTAAATACAATTTCTATATTTGTTTAAACAACTTTTAATGATAAAAATTTTAAATATATCAATATAATTTAAAACAAAACTTATCTAATAGTTTGGTGGAAAAGAAGAACAGAAGATCCTAATTTTTTTCTTTAATTCTTAAGCACAATATAAGCTATAGCTCTATAATATCTGTTAAAATGTGTTGACTGTTTGCAGGGTTTTTTAGTGTACTGGCATACGGTATGTTAACTAGTAAAATCACTACTGTATTTACATCCCCGGGTCCAGCTTACATTACACAAGATCACTTTAAAGAAAAATAACCAGCATATAACAAGCAAATTCAAAGTTATTCCTCTTTTCCAAATCTAATTTCCACAGTTCAGGTATACTATTTTAATATAAGTTGGGTTCTTTGATTCTTTAATTATAAGTGTGGAGAGAGAAGTATCATTTATGTTTAATAAAGAAGCTGTAATCTTTGCTTTTTATTTATTTATTTTTAATGTTTATTTATCTTTGAGAGAGAGAGACAGAATGTGAGCAAGCAAGGGGCAGAGAAAGAGGAAGACACAGAATCCGAAGCAGGCTCCAGGCTCTGAGCTGTCAGCACAGATCCCAACACGGGGCTCGAACTCAAACCGCGAGATTGTGACCCGAGCTGAAGTCAGATGCTTAACTGACTGAGCCACCCAGGCGTCCCATAATCTTTGCTTTTCGATGTTTATTTTTAAACAGGTATGCAGGTCTTTCTAACATTTAAACACACTATTCAATAATAGTGGTTGATCCTTATAATACAAGTTGAACTTAAAAGAGTGCCTATTGTCTAAACCATATTTATAAACACATTATAAAGTTATGCTCTAGCATAACTAATTAAGACTGAAGTGCTTCATTAAAACACTGATCTATAAAATTTGACTACATTTTAGTTTCCATACCATATTACATTTATCAGTGCCTTCCGCCCTTTCAGCTTTAGATGGATTAGTACAAGTTTTATGGAATTGTTCTAAAGCTGCAATTCTCAAACATTTGGTCTCAAGACCCCCCCTTTTTTTTCTTAAAAATTATTGAGGACCTCACAGATCTTTTCTGTAGGGATTTTTTATCTATTGGCTTTGATCATATTAAAAATTAAAATTGACCATTTAAAAATATATGTATCTATTCACCTAAAATTGGAATTTAAAAATGCATTACAAACATAGTCTTCCATCTCTTGGGGTGTTTTTGCCTTTATGCTATACACAGGCCCAAAGGACATGTATCATCAAATTCTCTCCCTGAGGGACAGCAGCCGACAGTTTAGGACAATGGCATGAAAAAAATTAAGATGGCCCGATGAATGAATAGAGGGATGGATAGACAGAGCAGGGATAAAGCAGAGCAAAATGTTCATTGTAGAATCTAGGGTAAGGGTAATGGGTTGGTGTCCTCTCTACCATTCTTTCCAGTTTTCTATATGTTTGAAGATTTTCATAATAAAATATTTGGAGATAATCATTTCAACTTAAAATAAATAGTGTATTTTATTTTACAAGAATTAGAGTATCCAAAACAAACAAAAATTAAAAATAGTGTAGCTGCTGTATATTTTTGCAAATCTCTTTAATGTTGGTTTAATACAAGACAATTGTATTCTCATATCTACTTCTCCAATCTATTAGAATCATGCCTTTAGAAAACTCCAGAGTAAACCCATGACAGAATGAGAATTTAAAAAGCAAATAATATTTTAGTATTACTAGTTTTGACCTCATGGACCCTCTCAAAGAGTCCATAAACAGGGGCCTCCTGTTCTTTAATAACTGCTGTCTTACTGAATTGGGTACCATGAACAGTACCTAGAACACAGTAATCTCTCAATAAACTATAATTGTCATTTAATAAGATTGTTTATAATACTTTTATTTTCTTTTTCAGGCTACACCTATAGCACTTGTCTTCTGGAATCCAAAGTACCTAATTACTTCAAGGAAGCAGTGCAAAAGCTTTGTTCAGTTATGGCTTTTTTTTTTTTACCTTACTGAATCAAGGGAGGATTTAAATTTCTTTTGCATGTCTCCTTTTGTGACAAATACCTAGGTGAAAAATCATACAAATGGACACAAATACATGTGTCTTTGAGACTAAACTGAAGTATATGGCTGACCCAAATGTTTTTATGGTTTAGGCTTTTATAGTATTGAGCATCAACTCAGCTTCAGAGTTAAATGAGAAGCAGTAAATTTTTAAAATGCGTTTAGTGAGATAAATGCAAATTTCCGAGTTTATATGAGATCAATGAAAAAATGCAATTCACAAATGTTCCTAGAAAAGTGCAACAGGGGGCACCTGGGCTGCTCAGTCAAATGTCCGACTTTGGCTCAGGTCATGATCTCACAGTCGAGTTCAAGCCCCACGTCGGGCTCTGTGCTGACAGCTCAGAGCCTGGAGCCTGCTGCAAATTCTGTGTACTCTCTCGCTCTGCCCTTCCCCCACTCATCCCTGTCTCTGTCTCTCAAGAATAAATAAACGTTTAAAAAAAATTTTTTTAAAGTGCAACAGTATAGACAGCGTCCTCTATTTACAGCATTCACTTCCTTGAGACCAGCATAGGGAAAAACAAACTATACCTAGTTGGTTGCTTAGTAAATATGAACGTAGAACACAGGAAGTTAGTTTATAATGCATTTTATATTGTATTTGTTGTATGGTATTTATTATTCTCCACAGAAATAGCCTGGCCAAGTGGAGCCCTTATACCAAATCAAAATTCTTTCCTGGGCAATGTGTAGATAACCACTTATTTTTCCAAACTTCCACTGGCAATCAAATTCTCTTCTTCTTAAAGCAATATTCCTTTAAACATATACATTTATCTGTGTTGTCAGCACAGAGACCAAGATGGGGCTTGAACTCACGAACCGTGATTATGACCTGACCAAAATCAAGAGTCAGACACTTAACTGACTAAGTCACCCAGTTGCCCCTTGTGTCCAAGATTTTTAAAACAACATTGTAAGTATTTTTACTGATCTACATGTTGATTTTAGCATTTAACACTCAGATATCAATGTTACTTTCAAGTTTAATATCACCTCACTATTGCTTCTCAAAACCTAGCAGTTCATTAATATTCTCTAATTTTTTCAAAGTGAACACACACATGCGTGTATCCCGTTTAAAAACTTTAAACGTCAGTATATAAACAAAACCTAAAATTTACATAAACATTCTAGAATCTTAATGGTACTTTTGAAGGCAATCTATTTTTTTTATTTTATTACATGAACTTCCAAGCATGACATAAATCCTATGATGGAATTTTCAAGGATGTTTTAGAATTACGTAAGTTAGAAATTTTTCTCTGAAAAATATAACAAAACAATCAAAAACCATGGAATACAGAAAAGCAAAACACTGAACTGAAATAAAACACCCAGTTAATAGTTACACCTGCCATTTACAAACCATGCAACTTTGAACAAGTCCCTAAACAACGTATGTCTCACTTACCTGTATAACAAGAAGATGGAACTGGTTTAAGTATCTATATTACTTTTTGATTTTCTAATTTTATCTTTTATATTTAAAAGGAAGAGTACTCAGGGTTTACTAAGAAGAATGATACGTGTAAAAAATAAATTAAAATTGCTTTTTTTAATGGACTTTGCTCTGGTTTACATAACTTAGATTCTCATTAAATCATATAAAACTTATTATAAATGTTATAATTGATAATAAAAAGTAGTAAAAATAGTTCCCAGAATTTCAAAGATAAGAAGCAAACCAAATAGATCAAATGTTAACATTTATTAAAATCTGGATATTAGCCTGAGTGCTTATTATTTTCTATATTTTTAGGACAGAATTTTTTTAAATTAAAAAAGGATTCTGATCAAGTCAATAGTATTATTATAATAAATAGAGAAATTATGAACATCTTAGAAGAACTGGAAGGAAACATACAAATTATTTTTATGGAAACAATGCTATTATTACTCCAATATTATCATTTATTTGAAACTGGAAAGTCTTAGTAAATGCTCTTTACTATAATGGTATTCATCTGTAGGCTATAAAATTCATTTACTGGACTGAAATCTTTACCTGGTAAAGCCTGGCATTCTTGCTGTCGCTGATCCCACTGGCAATTCAAGTTTAGCGAACAGCTTTTACAGCTGGTGAGTTTGTTACAAATCTGCTCATTTCTCACATGACATTTGGTATAGTTTTTCACGGACTAGAAAGTTAAGAGATAAAGCATGTTATTTTTTACCCCTGTATAGCAATGATTTTTAAATGTCAATGTATATATAAATCACCACATGAATTTTAAAGTTCAGATTTCTGGGGTGCCTGGGTGGCTCAGTTGGTTAAGCGACTTCGGCTGGGGTCATGATCTCACAGTTTGTGGGTTCAAGCCCCACGTAGGGCTCTGTGCTGACAGCTCAGAGCCTGGAGCCTGCTTCGGATTCTGTCTCCCTCACTCTCTGCCCCTCCCCCCGCTCATGCTCTGTCTCTGTCTCTGTCTCTCTCTCTCTCTCAAAAATAAACATTAAAAAAATAAAAATTTTAAGTTCAGATTTCTAACCCCAAATCCAACTCTACTGAATCAGAATCTCTCTTACTCATTTCTTTAAACTATAACTGCTGGAACTAGAATATATGCTTATTGGAAATAATTTACAATTTCCACAATCTGAAACAGAAACCACCAAATGAAAACCTACTCTATTAAATCTGATAACAAGCTTCCAATTCAATAAATAAGGCCAATGCAGAGTCATTTTTCTTAATGAGCACATGGAACAAAATTCTAGTTGTAATAAAACTATCACGCACTAAGTAGAAATGATAAGTAGTAAAAATTGAAGAGATGATAAACATAAATTATTTTCTCAATAACTCAAACTAATGTTACTCTCACAGACACTAAATAATAATTTTGGTCAACTGACATTTCTCCTGTATCTGTCATGTTTCTTTTAAGGTGACTGCAAAGAAGCTGAAGTTACACTTTGATCAATCCTACTATACAGCGTAATCATACGTCAACTAAATCCCAGTATGAAGAGATTAAAGATTAAAGGTCAAAAAAGAAAAAAATGGGCAACATAGGAACTCTGCAGGTAGTTCCCTACACACACCAAGATTCAGATACTTCACATGATAGTATTAATATGATAACAATTTTTGGCTCAATTCTTTCCATGACTCTTGAGAAAAACCACAAAGGACTTTAATGCTGCATCTGTGCTCCACTTCAATCTTCATACACACACACACACACACACACACACACACACACACACACACACATAAATACTCACCTCAAGCTTTCTAATGTAACAGAGCTAAATATTTCTTTTCAGTCAATAAAGTTAACAGTTAAAATTTACTTATAACTATCCCACATATAAAAATGGTTAAAGCAGGGTGCCTGGGTGGCGTAGTCTGTTAAGGGTCAGCCTCTTTTGCTTTCGGCTCAGGTCATGATCTCATAGGTTCATGAGATCCAGCCCTGTACTAGGCTCTGTACTGACAGCACAGAGCCTGCTTGGGATTCTCTCTCCCTCTCTCTCTGCCTCTCCCCAGCTCATTCTCATTCTCTCTCTCTCTCTCTCTCTCTCTGTCTCTCTCTCTCTCTCTCTCTCTGTCTCTCAAACAAACTTTAAAAATGGTTGAAGCAACTTTTATCATCTTAGACAATTTAAATGTCACCCACCAAACATTTATTTATAAACTAGAGTCATTTCCCATGTAAAATACATTGCAGTCACCTCCATTCCAGAGGTGTTAATTTCTGTAGAGCAAATTACATATACTATAAGGTAACAGATAAAAAGTAACTAAATAATAATTAATGTTCAGCTTTATTCATCCTAAGAAAATCAGAGAAGATATTTTTTATGTTTTTAATGTTTTTATTTATTTTTGAGAGAGTCTGAGTGGAGGAGGGGCAGAGAGAGAGGGAGACAGAGGATCTGAAGCGGGATCCGGCACCCAGGGCAGCAAGGACAATGTGGGGCTCTAACTCACGAACCAGGAGATCATGACCCAAAGTGAAGTCCAATACTCAACTGACTGAGCCACCCAGGTGCCCATATTTTTTTAAAATCTCACATTATTTAACCACCACATTTTCATTCAGAACATATATACTTTTTATTGTTACTTTTTCTAATTCGTAGCTTTGTTTTCATATGGAATATAAATCTTAGCACTATTCTATATGATAATTAGAGTATAGTCCGAAACATTTTTCAGCTAATTGAAAAGAAAAACAATTACTTGAATCATCTGGTAAATAGAATAACCTATAAAAATGACAGAATGACGGAACAACTGAATAAAAGGAAGAATAACTATTTCATGCCAGTCTTCAGACTAACAATGGCATCGTTAGAGTCACCTTCCAAATAACTGCTCTTCATTACAAACAGTATATTCATCTGCTGACACTGAACCAATATAATAGATGAAATCACACACGGGGCCAATTTAATCAATGATGAAAGAAAGCTGACTGTTATTCTGAAACATGGCTGGTATTTTTTGGCCTAACGAACCAGATAAACAATCAGGATATTTGAGCTGTTAGTGCACAAAGTATGCAAGATGAAGTAAATACGACTAAATAATGAAATAGGGTATCAACGGACATCATTACACTAAAATCTCACAGACCTTTCTGTAACCATTAGCATTTGGTTTAGCTTAATCACCAGACCTCTTTATAAAACCGTCTAAAAGACGTTACATCAAAGTCTAAATTACAAGTGAGTGCCATCTGCTCACTTATACTATTACATCCAGTGCTTTCCTTATTAACATAGCATTATAAAAAATAAAATATAAACTAAAAGGTCACTCTATGAAAAGACTACTTGATAGCAATTTGCATAACACAATTTTTGAGATCGTGTATTTTCATTTAGCATAAATGTCTAAACACAATGTCGAAACCCAGGGCTGTCCAACAAAGCTTGAAACACAATATGCTTGCAATTTTTATTTAATAACATTCTCCATTTTAGTCCCTTATTCCCATACTTTATTTCACTTAACTCCTATATCCACATTACTCACTAAAATAACCCCCATTAGATGAATATTAATACAAATATAAAAAATAATTCAAATTTTCAAAGCAGAGTCATACCATACTAACATTAAAACTCAAATAAAATTGAAGTATATCTGTTATCAAACCAACTTATATTCCTGGTAAGTATATACCAACACAATATGTATGAAAAAAAGGTTTCAGTCAGGTAAGTCAATAACTGAAAAGTTTCCTCCATTTTAATTTTTGAATGTTATTTTAGAATAGAATCATAAAGCAAATATTTTGAAATATGACTATATACTGAGGAAAATTTTTTGATGATACAATAAAAATTTCTCACTTAGTTTTCAAACTCCCTTTTCTTCACCTTTTACGTCTGCATGCTATCTTAAAAAACAGGTCAATACTTTTGGTGATTAATAAAAATTCAGAAAAAGAAGTATGTTATATTTAGTTGAAAATTTGTAAGCACATTATATAGTTGTTTTAGCTGTAGCCCAGTAAGAGAATCTTTAGTCCTACCGCACACGGTTTTTAATCCCTTAATCTTATACTTGTTAATACTTTTAAAAATTTTTCTTTCAATTTGTTGACGTCTTCTTCAAAACTTGGGACATTTTGATTCTACCCACTTAAAAGGTTAATTTCTGCTGCTTTTAATCCATTTTCATCTACCAAAAACGTTAATTTTATAATTTTTTCCAGTTGTCTACCAAAGTACGGTTTCTCAAACTCATCACTATTGACACTTTGAGCCAGATAATTGTTTTCGGTGGGAGAGTTCATGCATTACAGAATGTTAACAGCAACCCTTGACTCTATTAGATGCCACTTGTGACAACGAAAAATGTCTACACACGTTGCCAAATATCCCTTAAGGCACAAACTGCCTCTGGTTGAGGACCACTGACCTAAAGACAGGTAAAAGGCAACTACCCTTGTCAACCTCAGGTTAAACTTAAACACAAAGCATGTAAACAAAACATCAGACCACACCACTCTTGTGCACGTGCATGTCTGACAAGAATCCTATGGAAATAATTTTTATACTCATATACTTATTTTTATACTTATTACCTATATGATCCTACGTCGATCAACACAGAAGACTACATTTATAATTACAGTCTTTTTTTAATTCTTATTTATTTTGCAGGGGGAGGTGGGGCAGAGAGAGATGGAAACAAAGGATCTGAGGCGGGCTCCGTGC
This sequence comes from Panthera uncia, assembly GCF_023721935.1. Lineage (NCBI taxonomy): Eukaryota > Metazoa > Chordata > Mammalia > Carnivora > Felidae > Panthera > Panthera uncia. The sequence goes on along the minus strand of NC_064818.1, from coordinate 69,763,619 downwards.
TGACAGCAGAGAGCCCAACACGGGGCTCAAACCCACAAACCATGATCATGACCTGAGCTGAAGTCGGACGCTTCACCGACTGAGCCACCCAGGTGCCCCTATAGTTTATTTTTAAAAGACATAGGAGGAAGTAAAAGTTCCTGAAATCAAAACAGAATCTGACAAATTTTAGCAAGAAACTAGAGTCGATTTACAACATAGCACAGCAGTGGTTCCCTACACACTTCCTAAGTGTGTTGATGTGCAAAGTGCTTTCGGTACCAAATGGTAGGCTAATGATTAGAAATTAGAAATGGTAAGAAATGATGAGAAAGCAGCCATGGTAGCTACATCACCATTTACCCCTAAATACTAACCACACTGCAGTTACTGTTTGCTGAAATACACTTCTTCTCGTCACACCACTGGCACCCGTTTGTATTGGCAGTGCAGCTGGCACAATCCGCGTATCTGTAACATCTGTCATCAGGAGGAGCTGCGACGCAAATGGGAGACGAACACATCAGGATGAGAAAGGAAACGTCACACTTCGCGATTCACACATTTTTAATGTTTAAGAATCACTAAGACTTTTTACAACATAAACATGGCCATCACCATCAAAATAACTTCTTCAACATGAAGGTAACTCTGTAGTTTAATTGTATTTACAAGTTTTGAGATACCTGCCACTCTCATTTTAATTATTCAATCCACCAAGATCCTACAGCCATTTAAAATTTATCCATTATGGAGGAGGAAAAAGACTTACAGGTATTTTACTAGAAAAAAGCATTACTAACATTTAAAAGAAACATTATAATAAATACACATTGTTTATCATTCTTCATAAAGATATTTAGAGACATCTGAGTTATCACAGACTGACAAAACTTTCTAATGTATTATAAAATACATAGCTAATTATAGCATGAAAAAATGCATAAAACCCCACCCATCTGAAGAAAACTGGACAATTTTTATCCAAATCATTTATTCATAAATATTTACTAGTAATGTTTTGCATTTTATTTATTTATTCAATAGTTTATAAAAAGTATTAAACTAAAACATTAGTCATCAAAATTCTAGAAAATCTTTGAGATCTGTGGTTGGCTTGGCAATATTAAAGAAGAAAAAAACCACCAAATACAGAATAAATTATTTCACTTTATTTCTTAGAAACACAGTATTTTAATTTTTTTTAATGTTTGTTCATTTTTTGAGACAGAGAGAGCGTAAGAGGAGGAGGGGCAGAGAGAGAGGGAGACACAGAATCTGAAGCAGGCTCCAGGCTCTGAGCTGTCAACACAGAGCCCGACACAGGGCTTGAACCCAGAAACTATGAGATCATGACCTGAGCTGAAGTCGACGCTTAACTGACTGAGCTACCTAGGCACCCCAATAACACAATATTTCTTAGAGTATACTTTATTTATTTTTTAATGTTTATTTATTTTTGAGAGAGAGAGAGAGAGAGAGAGAGACAGACAGACAGATCATAAGCAGGGAGGGTCAGAGAGAAATGGAGACACAGAATCTGAAGTAGGCTCCAAGCTCTGAACTGTTAGCACAGAGCCAGACACGGGGCTCGAACTCACAACTGCGAGATCATGACCTGAGCCAAAGTCAAGAGCCAGATGCTTAACTGGTTGGAGCTACCCAGGCACCCCAGTTTTCAGCATTTTAAGGTACATGAACTCGACAAGAAGCATGGTGGGGAAGATGGGCACCTATGTAACTAACTCCAACACTAGCCTGAGAGCTGTGTTAAGGCAGCAATGTAAAGGAAGTCCAGGTGGGCAAAGGGAAGGGAAATGTTTATCCCACTGAAACAATTCATGAAGGAGGTTGACATTTTTTTTTAATATTTATTCATCTTTGAAAGACAGAGACAGAGCATGAGTGGGGGAGCGGCAGAGAGAGAAGGAGACACAGAATCCAAAGCAGGCTCCAGGCTCTGAGCTGTCGGCACAGAGCCCGACCTGGGGCTCGAGCTCACGAACTGTGAGATCATGACCTGAGCCAAAGTTGGACGTTTAACTGACTGAGCCAGCCAGGTGCCCCAGAAAGAGTATACTTTAAAACATTTTTTACTTATATAGTTAAATAGTACATACATATATATGACCAGGTTACTCATAAAATTTTATATGTGTAATAATACATATAGAATTAAAAAGAGAAATCTAAAAAGGGCTATTAAAAAAAATTAAATTATTAAGCATTGCTACATTCAAACATGAAAATTCTTAATTAAAGGACTATGAATTTTTAATTTCTAAAAGCTATAGATAATTTTTTTGGAAATAGAAATTATCTTTTTTTTTGTTTGTTTTTATAATTTATTTTATTTTTTTAAATTTACATCCAAGTTAGCATATAGTGCAACAATGATTTCAGGAGTAGATTCCTTAATGCCCCTTACCCATTTAGCCCATCTGGTTGTTCTCTATATTTAAGAGTCTCTTATGTTTCCAACCCCCTCTCCATTTTAAGTTATAAGTAATGCTTATAAGCAAAATGCATTACAACTTCTAGCCAAGTAAAGAAGCTTTATGCCAGAGGGGAGGGGAAAAAAAAAAACTTTACCTGTTTTAGGAGGGCATTTTGCTCTAAGGATATTATTAGTATTCCCAGATTCCCAAGATTCACAGTGATTTTTATTCCAAATACATTTTATTCCTGGACCAGCATTCTTACAAAGTTCTTCATCTCTGAAAGCCTTGCAGTTTGGAGGCTTGTAAACAAGGATATCATTAAGGAGTACACTAGAAAATCCTCCAAATATATACATGGACCTATTAAAAAAACAGAATATTAAAGAAACAATATTAAGAAAACTCTAATGAATTAGTTTCAAAAATAAATTTAAGTATACATTTTGCATTTCATCAAGGAAGCAATTTTTTTAGAAATAGAAAGTGCTATACATGGATAAGATACGCTTTAGAACTGCTATCTAGAATTATAATTTTTGAATACTGACAATGAATTTAGATATTAGGTACAGAGTCTTTCTTACAGTGTTTTACCATCCTCTTATAAAATAGTAGGACCAAGAGTAAAACAATCAAAAAGATATTCAAAATTTTAATTTGGAAAGGAAAATCCAGACAATTATTAAATTAATTCAACTACCAGTGACAAAGAAGTTTGACATGCCTTCAAAAGAGCATAATTTTAACTTCAATTAATTTCAATATTATTAACATAATAAATAGAAAAAGATCAGAAAATACTTCAGTAGTATCTTTTATTATTTAGAAAGTAAAATAAAAGTCAATATAACACAATATTTCAACAAAGAAGGGTGGGGTGTTATGTGTAAACTCTGAATTTCATTTGTTACTATTCTGAAAGCTAACTGATACCAATTACAGAGTTTCATTGTGGTTAACTTCTACCTGCTTTTAGTATCATATTGAAGAAGTTTTACAAAATTAGAGTAAGGTGGTGATAAAATGAACTTACAAGAATGTCATTATGAATTACAAATTTTAAGCTAATGAATGAGCTGGCATAGTTTCCTGCCACATTACCAAATTTTGCTATAGAAATAGAAAAATAATACTAACCTAAAGGAAGAAAGTAACTTAATGCTCGTCCCATCCCAAATCTCAAGGGATATAAAGATAGTAAATCCCAGAGAGATAAAGGGACTTGTCAAAAATCATGCATTTAATGACAGAACTAAAATGAGAATCTAATTCTTCTCCCTTTCCTTGTCAAAAGTCATGCATTTAATGACAGAACTAAAATGAGAACCTAATTCTTCACCCTTTCCTTGCTCTCCTTGTTAGAAATATGGGGCTATCCTTTCTATCATTTTAGTTTGATCTTTTTAAAAGAAGTCATTCTTTGTCTGATCTCTACTAAAAGGAAAGAAGGCAGGATGAATTTTTTAAAAGTATCTGAAGTTTTATCTCAGCACTCTTTCTTCGCTCCCCTTTCTCTTAAATATATTTGAACACAAAGGAATAAAGGATATGGTTAACAAACCAAAATGTATTCCATGGTAGACTAGGGATACCTAATGCCATTAAGTACAAATAATATTTCCTTTTAAATAGTAACAGAATATGAGGATAGTACGACTGATAAATATATGCCTTTTACCCATTAATGACAACTGCAGAGTGTCCAAATCTGTTGACATCTCTATGAAGATTTGGTTTCGGTAATATTTTCCATTCATCACAAGCTAGAAAAAAAGAGAATGGCAAAAAAAAAATGAAATAAAACAATAAATTAAGACAAATACTATAAAATAATCATTGGTCAAATTAAAGACACAATAATTACAATTAGGAAGCCTTTCATTAATTTGCCATGACCTACAATTTAGTATCATAACTCAACTAACATCATTCCTTAAGTAAAAATAACTTCTACATAAAATTCCCACAAATAAATTTAAGTGTACGAGAACAGCAAAATTGAAAGGAAAGAATGAGGTTAACTTTACATTGGAGGATAATTCCAAAGACATATCTTCATTAAACAAACAGAGGTTCATATAGTAAATTACATGAATTGTCAATACTAAATAAACCTATTAGAAAGTTAAATTACTAAATCAAATTGTATACGCATGCTTATTACAAAATTAAATGAAATATATAATATTCAGTGAAATGCCTAAAAACAGAATCATCAAAAGAAAATATTTAAATCATTTCAACCATCTGATATTTCAAAATAATAGTGTTCATTTTATGTAAAATAAAGTAACTTCTGTTGCAAAAAAAGAATAGAAAAAAAAACTAAATAATTCATGAGCTATATAAAAAATATGGGAAAATGGTTAAAGAAAACTGTGTATTATTTCAATATAACCTAGCCTCAAGCTAACATAGCTTTTGAGATGTTAAGTGATTCAGTTTTCAGTGATATTCTCGGGACAGTGTTTTAGATTTCATCTTCTTAGACATGACATATCTAAAGGCAGACATTGATATTTAATAAAAGTACATACATGTAAAAGCTTTTAAAAACAAATTTTATTTTTAGGTAGTATAGAAGCCTTTTTGGAACAAGAAAATAAAATACAGTTAGTTGTAAAAGTTAAAGTTGTAATAAATTGTTTTCCTATTTATGTAGTTATGTCTATAACACTAGGAATAAAAGAATAATTCGGTTTTATTTTAATGTTACTACTAATTAAGATCAAAGAAGTTAGAAAAAACAAAATCAAAGTTTAGAAAATGAAACTAGAAGACTAAGAGCAATAACATACATCTTGAATTTTATGTCCCAAAGTCTATTCCAAAGAACATAAATCCTCCCCACAAAAGAGGGTATTCTTTAGTTTGTATAATCTGTCTTTAGTTCACAAAATACATCTGCCTATTATATACTCTCAAAAGACAAAGTAGACCTACAGAAGTCTAGCTATACCTAACACAGTGTTTTCCCAATATTATATCCACAGAAGCACTTTTCATGTAATACTTTTCACATTAATATTCCCAAGAGCCAATGCTCTCGATATCACATTTTGGGAAATACTATTAAAGAGGCCTATATATAGGATTAATAGTCTGCCAAGTTTACATGTTCATTTAAGAAGAGTGCTTACATGTGTATAGTACTATAAAACTTCCAAAGTGCACTCATATACATAATTTTAAAATTATCTTTATCAGAATCCAGTGAAGTTGACTGAGCAAGTATTATAAGTTGGAAATGAAAAATTAGATCTAGGAAAAGTTAAGCAATTTGCTTAAGGCCCAGTTGATTACCTCTGATTTTCTATAAATTATGTCTATAAATACTTGATATTTAAAAGTGTACTTGTAGCAAATTCTGAAAGATTGTTCCCATTTGGAAAGAAACGGTGACCTGTAAAATGCACAGGCTTTGAGAAAAAAAGAGATGGAAATGTTAGAGACAGATTTCAATAATTCCACCCAACCCCAACACTCGCGCACACACACACAGACACACATACACACACAGCAAGTGATTTACAAATTGTATTATTTGTAGTATTCCAACAACAGAATTAGAAACCTGAATATGCTTCAAAGAAATGAAACAAAAAAGAGTCAGATCAAAGAGAAAGACTGCCAGATACTAGTTTGTAACAAAAATCTTCAAAGAAGAATCTTTAAGATCATTTGGAAGCATCTGGAGTCTAGAAAATAGTGACCCAACAATCTGAGCTTACCTGTATCTAAAGGATAAGTAGGGGCGCCTATGTGGCTCAGTTGGTTAAGCATCTGACTTTGGCTCAAGTCATGATCTCGTGGTTGTGAGTTCAAGCCCCCTGTGGGGGCTTTGCACTGACACCTCAGAGCCTGGAGCCTGCTTCAGATTCTGTGTCTCCCTCTCTTTCTGCCTCTCCATCCCTCCCTCCCTCCTTCCTCCTCCTTCTTCTTCTTCATTTCTTCATGATTTATTCTTTTTATTCTTAACTCAAGATTTTACAGATAATCTCCAATTTTCTTCTAAAGGTTGGATGCACAGTTTGTCTTTTACCATTTTGATCTTCAATCCATTTGGAATTTATTTTCGAATATATTCCAGGGATCTAGTTTAATTTTTCCCACATATCATATTTCCCAGATCTTCCTATGTATTAACATATACCAATCTTCCCAGAACCATTATTTTAACATTTACGCCTGACCCACTAATTTGTGACTTACCTAGTTTCTGTACTGCTGTGTTATGTTCTTATTTTGCTTGTTTTTAACCAAAGATATGAATATGCAAACGATAAAGGTCAAATAATCCCACAAGGTTTATCACAAAAACTCTCATGCTCATATCTTCCCAATGTCTACTCCTGAATCACAGAGGTAAGCACTTTGAATTCTAAATAAAAAACTAGACAATACGTTTTTATATTTATCTTCTTATTCTAAATGGCATACTTGGTTCTTAATTTCAGATAAACTGACTTTCTTCTTAGAAAGATGAAGATTTAACTCTTATGCAGACAAATACATACATACATCCCACTCCCTCCATCCTCCTTGCATACTTAACATTTTATTTAGACCAATATTCAGGATTTATTACATATTATTCACAGATGAGCCATGCAGCATATTATAATTACATTTTATTCTTAAACAACCTTTTATTTTCCCTGCAAATTATTTTTTTTTGGCTTAGGTTTCTATATATCTGCTGCTAATTCATCCTCAACTCTTTGCTAGATGTGTATACGTTTTTGCAATATTTCCTAATACACCAAGCTACCTAGCAGTTTCATTTACTTTTTGAAGACATCCCTACTAAAACTCCATCTTTCTTCTCCAATTCAAACTTATCTACAGGGCTGCTGCATCATCCTAATGATTCTCTGCACATTTCCTCTCTATTAACTCTATTTCTTGAATTTGAATTTTTATCAATTTTTATGTTTGTTTAATCAAATTCATCAATAGGAGACATCATTCTATAGCTTCCAGAGAAAGTGTACATCGGAAATAAATTTTTGAGATGCTATAATTCTGAAAGTGATTTTATTCCACTGTAATACTTATTATTTGATTGTGCTTGGAACTCTAACTTGGAAAGCATTTTCAGATTTTGAAGGTATTATTCTCCTATCATCGGGCTTTTGGTTTTGCTTTCGTAAGACCCTATACCACTGAGTCCAACAACTTATTAGGACTATTTCTTTTCTCTGTATATAAGCTTTTAGGATCTTCTTTCAATCTCCACTTTTTATGATGGGTTTTGCTGTCAGTATGTTCTGGGGCTTCATGAAATCTTTCATTCTGAAAACTCATGGACTTGGAGCCTGGATATTTTTCTTGAATTATTCATTTGATAATTTCCTTCTCATCTAAAATTTTGTTTTTTATTTTTGCCACCCCCAATTAATCAGACAGCAAGTTTTCTGGAATAATCATTTAAATTTTTTATCTTTTATCCTATCTTACATCTGTCCTTTGTTCATAATACTTTTGGAACACTCTCCATTTTATCTTAAAATCTGTAAATTTGTTATACTAATTTTAATTTCAAAAGTCCATTTTTTGTTTTCTGAATGATCTATTTTTAAAAGTCACATTTTTACTTCATAAATGTAACATCTTCTGTCCATAAAGATTGAAGTTATAATATCCTTCCAGTATTGTATCAATTTCCTTTGATTTACTTTTTCTTATTTGTTTGATATTTTCATCAGATTTAAGAGCATTTTGCAAATGTCTAAATGATAACTCACTGCCCTTCCAAATTGAAGAGTGAAGCAAAACAAAACTGTTTGGAAATTCTGTGCCTGGCCAAGACATATTGTTGACTGCTGGAATACTTTTTGTTTGTTTATTGACATATAACTAATATACAACACTAAGTTTACAGTGTACAACATAATGACTTGACATATGTGTGTGTATATATATATATAGAGAGAGAGAGAGAGAGAGTGAAATGATTAAACAGTTAGTTTATTAAACATCTATCATCTCACATAGATACCAAAAAAAAGGTATTTTCTTTCCTTAAGAACTCTTAAGATTTACTCTCTTAACAACTTTCATATATGAAAAAGGACTTACATATATATATATGTACATATTACATATATATATGTACTATATATAGTACATATATATATGTAATATGTACATATATATATTACATATATATATAAGGACTTTGCACAAGTGGGACCATTTCAGTTGAACACCTCCAAAGGTCAGTTTTTGTACATGCTTTCTCTTGGCCTGATAGACTCTTTAAGGTAAATCCTCCAATTTCTTGCCCAGAAACTATAAACCTGGCTAACAGTATTCTGGGCCTAAGTAGAAGAAAGAAACTAGAGGTTTCATTCATAAGCATGTATATTTTCACTTAATCCCGCTGTTTGCAAAATAGTACTGACACCTTCAGCTATGGTCTGGTACTGGGATCAACATCCACAGAAAGTAATACCTTCTCTTTCAGCAGAGTAGAGGAGGAGCAGATACCCATCTGCAGAAGTTGAGGAAGAGGATCTGGAGATTTAACAGCCAGTTGTATAGGTTTTTTGGGTTTGGGGGTCTTTTTTTATGTTTATTTATTTTGAGAGAGAGACAGAGAGTGAGCAGGGGAGGGGCAGAGAGAGAGGGAGACACAGAATCCGAAGCAGGCTCCAGGCTCTGAGTTGTCAGCACAAGCCCAAGGAGGGATCGAACCCCCCAACCTCAAGATCGTTACGAGGCGAAGTAAGATGCTCAACCAGTTGAGCCACCCAGGCACCCTGTATAGGTTTTTAATCAAACTTTCTGTTTCAGGCCCACAAGCATACCCCATTTTCAGAAACACTGAAAACTAAAAAAAAAAAAAAAAAAAAAAAGACATAGCATATGAGAGATAACTCCAACTCCAATCCCAAAGAAATGGAAAGAGTACTGGGAGCTTGTCCAAGACTATGAAACAGTGCGATTTAACTGACCAGACCACATATCTACTGATCAAATCACATAAATGGGCAAGGTTCAAAACTCAAAAGCATGTGGCTTCCAGTTTTATCCACTGAATTTCTTATTAAGGTAATACTTGCTTGCATATTTAAAAAGTGAACATCTCAATTTACTAACCATGCTAAAGATTAGGGAGTTGTCTTCTGACTGTTCTCTAAACCATATTTTTTTCATAAGAGTGTATCTTGAAAAATAGAACCAAGAGTAAAAGATTAATTAACTTGGGTATTTCAATCTAAAGGAAGGAAGACGAAGAATTCATCAAATACTCTTAACTAAGAATAGAAAAAATATGTAAAATTTGGGTTAATAGATTTAGATAAGACTGAGGAAAAAGGATCATCACTAGTTTAAGTAATCCAACTTAGATGTAATGAAGACCCAATAACACAACAAAAAATATATATAAATAATATAAATAATATATATATAAATATATATATAATAATATAAATATATTAATAATATAGATAATAAATATATTATATTGACTTATATTTATTTATAATATAAATAATAAATATATTATAAATATATATATATAAATATATATAAATACGGATATAAAACTGAATAAGACTGAATTCCTGCCCTCAAAGAATAACAATAGGACATGATAAGTATTAACAGACATATACAAAGAGTGCCAAGGGAGCCCCCTCCAAAGAAAAGAAAAGCACAGAGTTGCTTCTAATAGTTAACTGTTTTTAAAAGTGACTATGATAACATTATATAAAATTCACTGAAGAATACATAAAACCTTTATAGTGTTTTTAAATGGGTAAAATTTCATACAATAAATGGTCGTGACCATTTACTTAATAAAAAAAATATGCTAAATGCTTATCAACGCTATGTAATATTTAATTCTGAAAACAACTCTTAGGAGTAAATATTTTTGTCACCATGTCATAAAGAAACAGTCTGTAGATTTGGTAACTTCCTTAAAGTCATTAAATGGCAAAGTCAGTATTCAAAACCAGATCTTAATTACTGCATTATACTGCCTCACTACATCATCAAGATATCCTTTTTAATATAAACATTACTTTCATTACAGTAAAATAAAACAATAGTTTTAAAGTACACAAGTCCCTGAAGAAGAGAACCAATACAGTACAGTATTAATATTTTAATTATACATGAGAATAATTAAATCAGACTAATAATAATGAAACATAATTCTACTTGGAGAAGTTTGTTGCCTTTTAGCATATATGGTAGTAAAAGGTGAAGGCTTTATTTATTACTATCTGCAAGACATCACTTTCAATTATACCAAAAGTTATATACATTGGTGTTATTTAACAAATCCAGTACTCTTCCTTCAGGCCCATTGTAAAATTAAAGTCCCACACTTCCTAGAAGTTGGATGTGATAATATGACTTGCCTTAGCCAACAAAATGCAAGTTAAAGTGACACTTTTATTTCTGGATGGAACCACTGAATTACGAATGAAAGACAAATCAGTTTCATCCTGGATCCCTAAGTGATGACAGTAAGCTAGTCTCTCCTGCCAACCAACACTAGCCACGTATCATGAGTGAAAAATTAACTTTCATTGGTCTTAATCTTCTGAAAGTTACAGATCTATGGCGGGCATGGATATGAGATACCTAGATCATTCAAGGAAGGAACTCTTATCTGTGTTGCTGGGACTGCTGTCAGTGAACAGTCATCAGCTGCAAGCTACTTCAGCAATTGCCTTAGCTACCTTTGGGCCACTTCACTCAAGACCTCATCAATTCAAGGATGACCCACATGCAATTGATGATCAACATGGGTCTTTAAAAGGTCCTGTCACTTTATCCCAACATACAACAACTACAACCAACAATTTTACTTCCAGAGATCCTTGTGTGGTTGACTAAGGTTATCTGTCTAGCATCAAAACTCAACTTTACCCTTTGTCAATTCCTGCCTTCTCCCCCTACCTCTTCAAAGGCATTGATCTTAAGGGTTCTCTCAATGAACATCATGAATACTAAACTCTATCTTAGAGTCTGCTTCCCAGAGAACCCAAACTATGATAGTTGGTACCTGGAGTGATGTAAGAAAAGCAGAAAATAAAATGGAGTTTATGAGCTAAATCACATACTACCAGGCTACCAATGAAAAACCCATCACCGGTGATAGGTGTAACACAAAAAGCCGTTGGCACAAGATGGCCATACCATAATTTACCATGCCAGTGGTAAATAAGGAAGGTATGCCAAAGAAAAGAATACTCCAGCTAGTGTGAAGTATTAGATGTTTGAAAACAGTTAACTACTAATACACTAAAATTGCATGTCTACTGCTTAGCCCTGCTGAGCTCTAGAAAGAGATCACAAAAGGCTGGGAAAGCCAGAGGGCCTCCTTAGTACTATATACCATTTATAGAGGCTGCCAAATATAGAAGGTCTGCAAATCAAAGAAGGTTTAATTTCAAAGTCAAGGCCCTGCGAGGAAAAGAATAAGGCCCTGACTCATGGGATGGGGACATCTGAATTGACACTCCTGAGAATCTACCCAAATTTTAATTTCCTGAATCATCTGAGACTTCAAATGTGGTCCACTCTACCCTACGTTCATAGATAGTACTCAGCCTTGCTTGGACACAATGCAGGCTTCTCTCCAGCAAGACGTGTGCTCCAGCTCAGAATCTGTTCACACCTTCCCTACTGGTCACTGAGCCAATAATCTCGGCTTAGCATAATTCAGCCAAATACATACTGCAACTGCTATGGAAAGAAAGGGACTATGCCCCAAAGTATCTGTAAGACCTAGACAGCAAATACTGGCCGAAGTTGGGGAAATACACATACTACTAGGTAGTAAGTGGAGATCGATCAAAGAGGCCAGAACCTTATATTGGATTAGGGAGAGTTTACTGATTTAAAAGCACTCTCCCAAGATGCAGGATTTATGACTTAACAAGGACCCTAGGAGATGGTGTGAGCTTACCATTAAAATAACCCTTGAAAGGCAACCTACAGAATTATTATATATCTGACCATATATCTTATCATATATCTGATAAGGTGTTAACGTACAAAAATATACAAAGAATTCATAGAATTCAGTAGCAAAAAGAAACCTGATTTAAAAAATGGACAGAGGAACTCAACAGATATTTTTCCAAAGAAGACATTCAAATGGCCAACAAGTACATGAAAAGGTGCCCAATATCACTGATTATCAGGGAAAAGCAAATCAGAACCGCAATAAGCTATCATGCATGTCACACATGTTAGAATGGCTGTCACCAAAAGGACTAAAGATATCACATGTTGATAAGAACATGAAGAAAAGGAGACCCTGTGCATTGTTGGTGGGGATGTTAATTTGTACTGTCACTGTTCCTCAAACAGGAAGTTCCTCAAAATATTAAAAATAAAACTACCATATGATCCAGGAATCCACTTATGAGTATATCCAAAGAAAAAACAGGATCTCAAAGAGATATCTGCACTCCCATGTTCACTGCAGCATTATTCACAGTAGCCAAGTATGGAAACAATAAAAGTGTTCATGAATGGATAAAGAAGATGTGGCATATCTATACATTTATGTATGTGTGTGTATATATGTGTGTGTGTGTGTGTGTATATATATATGTATATATATATATATATTTGCATATGTGTGTATACACATACAAAATGTGTATTCTATACAAAATGGAATACTATTCTGCCATAAGAAAGAAATTCTGCCCTGAAATTGTGCTAAATGAAATAAGTCAGATAGAGAAAGACAAATACTACATGGTATTTTTCTTTACATGTGAAATCTAAAAAAAAAAAAAAGTCAAGCTCATGAAAACGGAGTTAAAAAGTGTCTGCCAGGGACTGGGGGATAGGAGAAATGAGGAGAGGTTGGTAATAGGATATAAACTTTCAGTTATAAAATGAACCAAGTATGAGGATTTGATGTATAACATGGTTACTATAGTTGATAGCACAGTATTATATAACTGAAATTTGCTGAAAGAATAAAACTTACTCTAGAAAGTATGCCAAATTAAAAAAATAAAAAGAAAAGAAAAAATCTGTGAGCTTCTGGATGCACTAATTAAACTACATAGGAGGATTGGCATTGACGAGGGCACCTGTTGGGATAAGCACTGAGTGCTGTATGGCAACCAATTTAAGAATAAATTACATATAAAAATAAATATATAAATATGATATAAATATAAATTCAGAGTTTGGGGAAAAAACAAGAACTCATTTTTAAAAAATAAACAAAATTGGGGCGCCTGGGTGGCTCGGTCGGTTAAGCGTCCGACTGCGGCTCGGGTCATGATCTCACGGTCCATGAGTTCGAGCCCCGCGTCAGGCTCTGTGCTGACAGCTCAGAGCCTGGAGCCTGTTTCGGATTCTGTGTCTCCCTCTCTCTCTGCCCCTCCCCTGTTCATGCTCTGTCTCTCTCTGTCTCAAAAATAAATAAACGTTAAAATTTAAAAAATAAATAAATAAATAAAAATAAAAAATAAAAAATAAACAAAATGTGAAATTAAAAAAAAAACTACATAGGAGGAATCCTTTCAAATGTATATGTATACCAAATCATTACAGTGCACACGTTGTATATCTTACAATTTTATTTGCCAATTATATCTCAAAAAAGCTAAAAAAGAAAAAGAAGATTCCTAGAAACATGAAAAAATACAGCCCTTGCTAAGTAAAATCAAAATGCTAGAACTGCCATAGAAACGAGTAAAGGCAAGGGACAAAAAGTCCATAAACGTGGGCATTCTTAGTCCATATACTAAGTCATGCCAGAAAATCTACCAAGTCATTATATTTATGGAAAGAGACAGCAGGTATGCCATTTGCCAAAGCCATGAGGAATGGAATGGAGAAAGGGACACTAGAATCAGTAAGAATGTGCTGGCTCTCCTCCACAGGCCAAAGCTGATGGTAGGAGAAACCACAACAGAAATGAACTCACTGATGGAGACAATAGGACAATAGAGCCCAACCGGTGACACTTAACCATCAAAATCCAATCCCCATAGAGGGCAATATTTGTAGTAAGCAGCAAAGTTGGGAGTGTCGGTCAAGACTAACTTATTGAAAATTATGAAGATATTTAATACAGTGCAGCATCCCTAGAAGCAAAATAGGCAGCCAGACAGTAGGACAGTAGGACACTACTACCTAACTTATATCAACAGAAGAAATCAAGGATGGATGATCAGGAGGCTGATGGTAGATGCTGCAATAAAATGTCACAACTTATTGCTAAGTTTCTGGAGTTGAGCTATTTTTGAAGTCCAGATTTGATATATTTAAAATCCTGGTACCTAAAAGGAACAACCCTATGATACTACAGCAAGTGTTCATGGTAATAATTCCCCTATTTCTTCATCAAAGGCACCCATGGTCATTTCTTTGAGTAAACTTAACCTAGGGGAAAAGGCAACACAAACATTTCAAGTACTTTTGGACACAGGTCTGAGTTAGCACTGACACCCATAGATAATAAAGTGTCATCAGGGCCTCTCTTTATAATAGGGATATATGGCAATGAGATAATTAATGATATCCTGGCCAAGGTCCTGTTCAAAATGAGTCACTACATCTGCAGGCCTGTGCAGTGGTCATGCCCTGCATGTTTCTGGCAAATGGCACAACACTGACATTGGGTCCTTGATTATCACAGTGGAAAAGATCAAGTGGAAACTTCTGAAACAACTACCCCCTGGATAATATATCTTAAACTAATGTTACATTCCAGGGAGTGTGGGTGGCAGGAATTAGTATTACCCTCAAGAATCTAAAGAATGCAGGGATAATGGACCCCATCAAATCTCCATTCAAATCACCAGTCTAGGCTCCACAAACTAAACAAAGCCTGGAAGATGACAAGAGCCTACTAGTAACTAGTAGCCCAAATTGCAGGCACTATGCAAAATGCGTCTCTTTGCAAAATGGCCATTTTTAGCAAATGTGTTCTTTGCTAACACTATCAAAAAAAGGATTAAAAACAGTTTGCCTTTATATGGAATAGAACATAGTATACATTCACAATTTTGCCTCAGGATCAGTCTCCCTCCTTTTGTCATAACACGGTCAGAATACATTTGGTCCTACTGGACATCTTTCAGAACGTTACATTGTTCCACTACCTTAATGACATCATTCTAACTGTGCCAGATGAGTAGGAATGACTAAGACAATGGAGGCCTTGTTAAGACATATACGCTTCAAGGGGTGGGAGATAAAATCTATAAAGATTCAGATTTCATATTAGTAAAATATTTAGGGATCCAGTGGTCAAGAACATTCTAAGACAGCTCATCTGAACTGAAAGACCAATTACTACATCTTGCAACTCCCAAGAAAGGCAGAAAACAAACCATCTGGTAGGTCTCTTTGGATTCTGAAGGTAGCGTATTTCAGTCCTGGAAATACTACTCCAACCCACATACTGAAAAACATGAAAGGCTGCCAGCTGTGAGTACATGCTAGGGTAGGGAACAGCTCTGCTATAGGTTCACCTACACAGGTACACAGCCCTGAAGTTAAGGTTGCATGACCCAATACAATTATGGCTATTGGTGGTGGCACTGTTGGAAAAAGTAGCACATGAAAATACAGAAAGTTCCAGTGAACAAATCCCAATGCAGACCCCATACACATGTCAAAGGCCATGCCATCCATGGTGGAAAAGTTTATACTCTTATTTCTGCCACATTATTTGGCCCTGGTAGAGATGGAGTCGGTGACATGGGTTATCAAGTGACCATGTGTTCAGAGTTTCATATCATGAGCTGGCTCTTTTACCAAGAATAGTAAGAACATAAAAATGGAAGTGGCACCCAAGAGCAAGCATGAGCAAAATCACGATGCACAAACAATGTGCATGAACCGGTAGCTCAGACCCCATTTTACCTACAAGTGTTACACCAACACCTGTTATCTTACAACCGTGGTCATATGAAGAATCCTCTATGCCCAGATACCAAGAGGAGAAAAATGCAAATATTTCAGCCTGATATGTGAGCACAAGTCAAAAGTAGACATCACATAGACAGCCTCACTTCGGAGTGGCCTCGAAAAACAGTGAAAAAGGAAAAAACCTCCCAAGTGGGCAGGCCTTTGAGGCAGTGTGTTCATCCACACCGTATCCAAAGAGAAATGGCCCAAAAGCAGTAAACAGTGGCCTAGCTGACAGGTCAGCAGCCCAGAAAAAAATATCGAAAGATCAGAAAGAAGGAGGGTCTGGAGTGAACATGAGCATGGATATATTTGAATGAGCACAAAATGTAAAGAACTCTGTGACATAAATTAAAGGCATCAGAGAGCATCTAACATGGAAGAGACAATAAACAATAGACAAACAACTAATGCAGCTAACATCAGTTAGTCTCCGTTACAGAACACCTCAGTGCTAGCATACTAGCATAAATACACTAGCCATGGTAGAGAGATGGAGGTCATGGAGAAAGGCAATTGCCTGGGCTCCTCTAAACAAAGCTGATCTTGCAGACGTTACTGGCAAATATCCATCCTGACAGCAAGATATCAACTCTGGGCTCTAGATAAAACCATTCCCCAAGAACACCAACTATATATATACTTAGCGACAAGTTGACTACATTGGGACCCTTCCACCCTAGTTGAACCAACAATTCATTATGACAAGAAGAGATAAATATTCTGAGTATCAGTTTGCTTTCCCAACCACATGGTCTTAACCTGAAAATTATGAAGTGTTTGATCAAGCAGCATGGGATCCTATGTTATCAGGAGACACACTACAGCAAACAAAGTACAGGAATGAGGTCATAACCATGTGATACATGGTCATACAACACAATGTGATGGGTTTTTGGATAGGCACAATTGAAGCACCAGGATGCAGGATAAACCTTGGAATTAAGCAACTTTAAATGGTCCTCTGTCCCCAGTAGGAAGAATACACAGGTCCAGGAACCCAAAGAGTGAAAGCCACTCCTAGTGGCCTCACTTTCACTGATACAGTTGAGTAGCTTGTGCTTCTTATTCTGGAAATCTGGACTCTGCAGGATTAGAGATTTTATTCCCCAAAGGAGAAATACTCTGGCAGGGGCCACAGCAATATCCCATTGAACTACAAGCTATAGTGCCACTTTGGTATTTCAGGGTCCTTGTGTCAAGGGACCAGAAAGCAGGCAAAAAAGGAGTCATCATATTGGTAAGGATAATTGGCTTTGATTGTCAAAGGGAAGTAGGACCGAGGTTACAAAATGAGGGCAGGGGAATAGGTTTCATACACAGGTGATCCACTTAGGTGTTTTGTGGTATCCTCTCACCAAGGGTGATGGTAAATGGGTAAGTTCAATACCCACAGTAGAAGATATATGATGATCAAGGACTCAAAGACCCAAGGGTAAGGGTCCGGGACAAGACACAGAGATCAGAAGAGATTCCAACTGAGGATAAGGGATATTTAGAAAGAATACTGCAGGGGGACATGACGAATATCAATTGTAGCCCTGAGACCAGCTGCAGAAGCCAAAGCAATAATCTAAGTCTCCCTGTTAAGAATTGGTCACTGAAATGGTAGAGGAGCTCAAGGAATGAAATATATATTGGCAAATATATTTGAAAGTAAACTGAGTAGCTCAAAGAATGAACTGTGATGAAAAGTCCTAATAAAGGACAACTCTGATGGACATTTCAACTCCAGAGTTCCCCTGGGATTGGATGTAGCCTTCGCTTAAAGTCTGCTTGACTTTTCCTTCTGTCTAATCCTGCTTCAGCCTCCTCCTTTTCATAGCTGTTCATCCCAATGACCTAATAAGCACCCTGAACACTAAACTCAGTCTCTGAATGTGCTTTCCAGAGAACCCAAACTGGCAGGACTGTTTGTTGCCACAGTATAACCTAACCTATACTGACTGATACAATACAATAAATGTGAGGTTTCCTCTGCCGTTTCTTAAAATTGCTGGCAAGTCATTTTAATTCATAAAACCATGTAGGAATAACCGGATTTAACTTTCAAGCTTATGAAAAGCTTGTTGAGGTAAGCAACTTTCGCACTTATAGACATTTTCATGTTTGCTGATGTTTGCCCAACACGCCAGGACTTGTCAAGAGAATGAGAAAAGAAACAGATAGAAGCAGTTGTTACAAACAGACTCTCAACTTATCCCTTCCAGCTTCCTCAATAACTACAAAACAGAATGTTCAGCTGTATGAATTCTGTTGCTGATTTTTCACATTCTTGATCAGGATTCACAATAAAACACACATTGGTTTTCTTGTAGGATGTAGAAGTTCTCAAATGCCTTAAAGCTCAATGTTTAATTAATATAATTTGTTTACATGTACTCTATTCCCATTCTTACACTGTAAAGTCTGTTATATTATTAATCTGACTACAATCTATAACTGTTATGTCTTACCAAGACAGTGTATTTCCAGAGCACTCAGGTCATTATCACTTTATAAACAGTTCAAGTCTACACAAATGAAAGCAAAACCCACATGGCTACTGACATCATGAAAACTGACAGAAATGCTATTCCATGCCAACAGAGAAGCCATATAGGACTAACAACCAAAGTAAAATATACTCTCTAGAATATAGATATAAAAAAACTTATACTGCAAGGTACTAAATATTTATTTACAAACTATACGCTCAATACACAGAAGATCAAGAAATTAGAGTTATCAGTCTCTCAAACCCGCATTTCAGCAGTCAGAACACTGTACTACTGGAATTATCTACCTATGAGAGGCCACATACTTACATTAAGAACTTATGCTGAAATTCAGAGACTGGTTTATTTTATCAATGATGCATAATATATTACAGGTGGAAAATGAATATTCATTAGCTAATTTTCCTATATATATTCATGCTTTTCATGAAAATATGTATCTGTAATACTTTAAGAACACATCTTAAAGATTATTTTAATAATCCACTTGAAATGCCAGTTGAAAAGTCAGTATTCATATTACTAAAAAGAACACACAGATTGTGTATACAAGACTCAAAACTAGATGGATATGGGGTAAAACTTCTATTAATGGTTTGTATACTTTTATAATAGAAAATATTGTAGAAAAATTATAATAGAAAATATTGCCAAAAATGTTTTCCCACCTGCCCCTTAAACGATGGTGCTTCACTGGGTTTTTCCCCCATAGGTCAAAACTCCTCTTAATGTTGTAAAAGGTGCACACTTTTCCTAGGTTATCTAATTCATACCCACAGTTTCACTCAGGATTTCGTCCCCTGACATTCACTCAATAACCATGTATTTAGTTTCTTATTCTCTGTCAGGAAAAGTGCGTATCACTATTTGACTCTCAATCTTAATTGAAATGATTTTATGGTTTTAATATACATTGATATTTCCTGTTGACTTCCATAAATAGTCTTGATGTAATAAATGATATTTATAGATTCCTTGATAATGAATCATACATGAATTCCTAGAATAACTACTATTTGGTCATAATTTAATATACTTTTGAAACACTGTTGAGTTCTATTTGCTAACAATTTCTTTTAAATTTTGATTCTATATTCATGACTGCTTTCCCCCTGCCTTTCTTCCCCTGGGATTTTGTTAAGGCATTTGAAAACTTCTGTTCAACTTTATATTTATTACAAGAATCTTTATTCAGCAATTTTTGCATTTAAAATAATCTCTCAGAATGCTAGTAGATCTGGTAAGAGAAATGGAGATTTATTGTTCATTATTCCTTTCTTTCTCCTTGATTTTCTATCCAGAGGTCGTTACTTTCTGATTAATTTGTTGGAGAGGGGAGGTACAATAAAATTCAAATAGACTTTACAATTCTGATTAGCTCTAAATCTCCTAACAAAACTAATTTTGAGTGTCTTGCTACATTAACAAATATTATATCCCTTTTTCCCAATTAAAGATCATTCAAATTTTTTTCTTGTTAAATCAGGGAAAAAGTCAGTATCAAATTATAGGGTAGATTCAAAAGAAATCTGAACTTAGGCTTGGGTTCAAATTCTGAATATACAATCTTATGACCTATGTGAGTTTGGGTTTAAACATGCTAAATTAGTTTCTTCTCTATCAATGAACACAGTAATATATACTACACAGATGTTATTAGGTGTTATCAGCATTATATTATAAAGCATTTGTTAAGTGCCAAGTACCATAGGAAACATTTGACAAATATTCTCCCTTTTCTCAAAATGAAGTCACTTCTTCCTTTACTTACTGGACTCTTTCTTAAAAAGAAGAAGCTACTATTTCCTCTATGTAATAGTAAATTATAGAAAGAAAAAGAACCCCTTGAGCAAAAAATACAGTAAAGTTAAATACAGTAGTTGGCTAAATTCAGTGAAAAAAATGTGTGAATAATTCTAAGAGGTTTTCTGATGGACAAAGAGATTCTTTCAGGTGGCCAGGCAAAGCATGCTGCTTTCACCAAGAAGAGCCCTAAGAACTTAACAAACGCCATAGAGAGATGTTGATTAGCAAAGATATGAATAAAATAACTTCCAGAAAATGAAAATAGCTTTAAACATAAAGATCAAGCAAGTTGGAATTTTTATCGTTTTGCTGAAGTGTTCAAAAAATTAAATAATTATAGGGGCGCCTGGGTGGCTCAGTTGGTTAAGCGTCCGACTTCAGCTCAGGTCATGATCTCACGGTTGGTGAGTTCAAGCCCTGTGTCGGGCTCTGTGCTGACAGCTCAGAGCCTGGAGCCTGCCTCAGATTCTGTGTCTCCCTCTCTCTCTGCTCCTACCCCACTCACGCTCTGTCTCTCAAAGATGAATAAATGTTTAAAAAAAATTTTTAATAGATGTTTTAATTTAAGTATGATTTTTAATGAAATTATAGGTCTTATAAAATTATACCCATTGTACACTCACATACACACGCACACACACTCTACAGGGGTGTACAAAAATATGCATGCTATGCTGTGTAAACTAGTCAAGTGATTTTTAAGCGTACAGTGAATTATAACTTTAGTGTGCTTTAACTATGTGGTTAACTATATACATTTTCACACATTACCAAATAAAATATTACTTCTGCAAATATGAAATTACTTTTCAGTTTTGTTTACTGAGTTTGTTTTTAAATAATTATGTACAAAGAAATTAACATCATAAGTGAAACTGCCACGCTCAAAAAAATTATTTTTAAAACTCTTATTATTGGAGCACCTGGCTGGCTCACTCAGTAGAGCACATGACTCCAGATCTCAGGGTTGTGAGTTAAAGCCACACACTGGATGTAGAGCTTACTTTAAAAAAAATAAATAACAGCGGCGCCTGGGTGGCTCAGTCGGTTGAGCATCCGACTTCGGCTCAGGTCATGATCTCACAGTTTGTGGGTTCAAGCCCCGCATCAGGCTCTGTGCTGACTGCTTGCTCAGAGCCTGGAGCCTGCTTCAGATTCTGTCTCCTTCTCTCTCTGCCCCTCCCCCGCTCACGCTTTGTCTCACTCTGTTTCTCAAAAATAAATAAAATGTAAAAAAAAAAAAAAAATTAAAAAAAATAATAAAAATAAATAAATAAATAAAATAACATTTTGAAAACTCTTATTATTTTAATCTGATTTAAAGTTTCAGCTTCAGTTTCAGTATATCTGCTTTCTGCAAGATATATTTCTAATAGAAATCCTACTCCCTCTCCTATTCTGAAATAATCTAACCTAGGAAATCACATTTTTATGTTTCTACTATCTTTTTGAGAAAAAAATATGATCAGTGTATCTCTGAGTTGTCCTTCATCTTGTTTCAGAATTCTATACATTTTCTTAACCGCTGGGTAAATTTTCTTATTGAAGAATAACAACTACCATTTGTAATTAAAAGCATCACAATTATATGTTAGGCCTACCAAAAATTCTTGTAATAGCTATTCATATGATGATTCTGAAATATTATCTCAAAATCCAGTTCGATTTCAAGGTATGTTTCAATTCATGACAAGCTCCCACTTACAAGTGTTGAAATCCCCAGTCAAACCACCTACTGACACTTTACAGATGTGAAAAACAAACTAACAAACAACCTGATGCCTTTTTCCTACTGACCCTAGAAGACTAACTAGTAGGATAATGTGGACTCTGTACAGCCAAAGAGTTTCAAAGTACAAATGTCTAGTAACATGAGATCAACATGAGGCATGTTTTTCTATGACATCTTTAGCAGAAGGTTATCTTTACCACAAAGATCATTTTTACCATGAATAAGGTGTCATGGTGGCTTTCTGAAAGCAATAATAATACCACTAACAATAATAAAAAAAACAAAGTTATCTGACTTCAAGCTACATTTACAGACTAGAACATTAGGTAATATTATCATTCTACATGTTGTAATTAATTCAGTCCCATTCACCAGCCCTTGGTCTATTCCCAGTTGCACTTGGGTTACTTATTTTTAAAATATAGATGCCCAGTGCCTGATCTAAGAGAACCTGATTATAGAGATCTAGGGGTTTTTTTTCCCTACAGCCTTCAAAGGGGATGCCAAGGTACAGCCATCTTAAAAAGTTAGTGTCATGTGCCTTCCATATCTATTGTCTATAATATAACGAGAACTGTAAAGGCAAGGTTATATCCTCAAAGATGAACAATATTCACTTTATAAAAATTACTGTGGCAGTAAGATTGAAATAGTACTTTTTGGAGCAATGAAAAATTAAATGGCACAAATATTCCTATTTATTTAAACATCACAAAATGCAAAGCAATCAATTAGCTCCTCAAGGCATTCCAGGTAAATATGACATAAAAGTCCAAGGGTAATATGCTAAAGAGAAAATTTAGGAACATGACTTTTTTTCAAAACACATCTATTTTCCAGTTGGTTCATTACACAATGGTTGTATTTTATTTCCACAAAAAAAATATACTCTATAAGGAAAAACAATTGTTCTGGAATACATTTTCTGAAATATAAAAAAAATATTTTTTCCAGGAAAATATTTCAGGCTTTGATGCCACAAACCCAAGAGAATAATAACAGATTTGGGGGGAGAACTTTACTGGGAACTGCACAAATAATAATCAAATGAGATAAAACAAAATACTTTTGTCCTATGTTGAATTATATGGTTGCTTTACATTTTTGTTGTTAATGTTGTTAATGCTTTGTTAATTGTTACTGCTATGTTAAAATATAATACTGTTTAAAATGTTGTTCTTCCTTCCATTTGAACAATTTGCTTGAAAAATGAAACTGATATCTGCTTCTATCATTCTACAGCATTAAGAAATATTATTAAACATAGGTGTCTGATAATTTGTTGCCAAAATTAAGAGCATACAATGGACCAAAAAAAAAAAAAAAAAAAAAAAAAAAAAAAAAAAAAAAAAAAAAAACCAGCATCATGTGGTAGTCAAGCGGTACGACTACAGCAAGTTACAAAAGCTATACGTACCACTTGCTGCCTGCATGGCTTTGGGTAAATTCCCTTTTCTCTCATCTGCTTAATATTCTGGAAACCAATATATTAACACCTTGTTACAAAGTTACTAGAGAGGTTAAGATGTTGTGTGCAAAGCCCTTAGCATAGTATCTAATTCTTACATACACTTAACAAATAATTAGAATGATAATCTGATCTCTCTCCCTCTCTCTCTCTCTCTCTCCCCCTCTCTCCCTTTGTCTCTCCCGCCTCTCTGAAACTAACACCTCTAATGTTTTTCACCTAGGTAAGCTGTTTTGATACATAAAACCTAAAATATAATAATCTTGAACAATATGGAAGAAATAAAAATAATTTCTCAAAACGTCAGCTACAAAATAGCTCAACATTAATTTCTTCATTAAAGTAGAGACATTAGGTGGAAATTCCCTAAAGAAACTTCTTGAAAGTTTCAAAATGTCAATTCATAGATTTTTAACAATAACAACAAAACTCTACACTTTTCTAGGATTTTTATTCATAAAAGGGAAACAAACCATCTACTTCCAAGGAAATAAGCTTGCTGTCTCATCACCACAGCCGAAACAATATGTGGACGGTCCCAGCCTGGCAATGACAGATCATAATAAGGAGCCTAGATTCACTACGTCATTTAATCCATTTTTCGGGATCTCAGCACTGATTTACAAGCCTTCTAAAAGCCAAGACGATCCAATTTTGATCATAAATCATCACTTCAAATTATTAGTCCAAAAAGGTAAATATTTAATTATTTAGAATCTAAAAATCCTAAAGGCAGTGGATTCTTTTTAATAATTAATCACAGAAAGATACACACATAGTTTAGAGTTAAAAAGCATGTTTATTTTTATCAGTAGGAATATCCTTCCAAATGCATAGTATAAAATCAAATCTCATATTAATAGGTATAACTTCTTTATATGCCACCACTTGAAATAATTTTTCAAAGTAGACTATGTGTCTTTATGATCTTCAAGAGCAAAAGAAACCTCTTAAATCTATAAAATGTGTTATTCTTTGGTCTCTTAATTTATCAGAATGTTTCTTAATAGCTTAAAATTGGTTTATTACATTATACCACCAATTAAAAGAGCTCTGAACTACGGCTAAACATATTTTAAATATCAACTAGGCTTTATCTATAAAATGATACACAGAAATGTTTTCACTATAATAGTCTACTGGGTAGCTAAATTTAGTATTTCAAAAAATACATTCATTTAATATTTAGAAATTGATAGGACTACAGATAGCATAATTAAAATCAAGTGAACTGTAAAATGCACTGTATTTCTGGTTCTCTGGAAAAGATTCTTATTTAGATACTTTACTTTCATTCCTAGGTATGTTCTGGGTTTCCATCTTGTCCCCAGATCTTACTTCTTTAGCTCTATTGTGTCTAGACTTCTATCGTCTTCCTACACCAAGTAACTATATCTGGTGTGTTTGATTTAAATGCATCTTTGCTCATACCCACTAACTCTAGAATGCTTGCATTCCTACTATTTGTAATTTATATAACTTGACAGTGCTCCATTATCTACCTATTATCAAAACTAATATGGCAACAATCAAACTCAACAGACTGATAAATTGCTCACATAGGGATACATTACACAAAGCCTTCAAAAAGGACATTCAAACCTAGAATGTCTGTTCTCCTGGAATTTATCTCTGAATTTATCTCTAAAATGACATATACACATGCTATTGATTAATATTATTTGAGAATCTCTACATGACAAATTGCTGATATTTCCTACTATGTACAATCCTAACAGATACATACCTATGTCATATGCCAGGAAATCGGCAGAAAAACATTTTGCACCGTTACTCAAGGAAGTGTCATTATGGGTATTTCCTCCAAAAATAAGCATAGCTCCATTGATAAGAACAGCTGAATGAAGATATCTGGCAAACCCACTTTCTTTCAAAATAGTCCTACAGGATAAAATTTAAAAATGTATTACACAGGATAAAAAGACCTCCCTGATTATATATATTATATAAAGGGTCTAACTTGCATATAGAATTTTACTTAGAATTGTGAAAATAACATGCTTTATTTTTTAATAACTCATAAATGGCCTCTAAATTTCAATATTTTTGAAGTCTTTTGAGATGCACAGTATCTTAAAATGCTTTGAGGAAACAACAATATTAAACATAGTTGTTCATGATTTTATAGTAATGTATATTATGAACTTTTATTTCATTTATAAAAGTAGGAAACAAGTGTCCTTAAAACTAGAGGACCAAAGTACCACCAATTTTAAATACCAAAGTAAATAGAATGTTGAATATAGTAAATTTACTCTCAATTGTATTCAGTTAAAACTAATAATTCATATGGATCTCATAATATATTATCTAAGTTCTTAAATATAACATGCATAAAAGTGCACATAAGTCTAAAATTCAATGAATTTTCACAAGATGAACACAACTAAGTAAACACTACTGAGATATATTTTTAAAAGAATATTACCACTATTCTGATTCTTCTGTGGCTCCACACAAATTTTAGGATTGTCTGTTATATTTGTATTTTTTTCTTTGTACTTTATAAAGTAAAATCATATACATAGTACTCATTTGTGTGTACATTCCTTTGCTCAAGATCGTTTTTGAGATATATCCATATTGTTGTGTAAAATCATGTGTATTTTTAGAAACATTAAATTAATATAAATGTTCAAGGAAAAATTAACTAAGAGAAAGTACTATAAACATATGCTCACAATTATATTTCACTTTAATGTATCGCTGTATAATAAAGCTGCAAGACATATGAGTCAATACCTTGTAAGTTTTCTAAAATAAAAAGCACTACTACTAAAAAAGAATCAGAATGTAAACCTAGTACATATAGTATAGTAAGTAAGGTACAAATACTATATATATCTCAAAAACCTATAGCAATTAACGGCTAAAGAATATGGAGCTGACTTCCAGAATGGCAATATGAGAAGTTCCACAAACCGTATCGGAAAAGAACTATAATTGGCAAAAGTTACAAAAACGACATTTAAGTTCTCAGAAAAATTTAGCAAAAAGCAAAACAAAAATTTTTTTTTAGTTTATTTATTAAGCAATCTGTATACCCAACATGGCGCTTGAACTCACAACCCTGAGATCGAGCTGCATGCTCTTCCATTGGGTGGGCCAGGCACCCTACAACCAATAAATATTTACTCAATTTCAGTATCTACTAAATTTCAATAAGAACGGCAGCAGTCCATGATATTTGACCCGTTATCTGCTGTCATCCTTCCCTGTGTCTGCACCCTCCCTCTGCAGTTCAACGATAAATAAGTTGAACCCCAGGTGGGTAAAGATAATAACAGAGAAAGCTCCTTCTCTAGGCCATGGATATCTAACCAGGAACAGCAGGCAGACAATACTGCTCATGGCCCCCAACTCTGGTGGTAGAAACTCCATTCAAGGAGAAAGCAGGAGAGGTCTGAATGCTCATCCTCTTCCTAGCCCTCATTCGTTAGTGCAAGCTATACATCAGGCCTAGGAGGCTAAGAGGGCCAGTAACTCTTTACCCCACATCAGTCACAGGGCAGAAGTTACATGAAAGCTGAGAAGAGCAAAGGCCACCATCCCCATCCAGTGCCCTGCACATAACACAGTGTTATCACTCCAGAAAGGACAAGCCACTGACCCACCTACAATTCGAAAGTACTGGCACTGAGTCTCACCCTGCCCCACACCAGGGAGAGGCAGACTAAGAAAAAGAGTGCCACAGCTCTCCCAAGGGAACTGAGTTTATTTGTAACAAGAGGGGGGAAACTCCGAGCCTAAAGGGCACTCAAAAAAACAACGGAGGTTTTGGTCGTAAGCAACTGAGACAGCCAGCAGCTCCATGAGAACAATAAGCTCAAACGTAGAACAGACAGAAGTTCACCAGAGAGAAGCAGGGAAAAAGACAGCTAAGAAGAGCCCTACGAGGGTCAGAATCCCTAAGACTGGCCTCATAAAGACTGCCCCTGAAAAGGGATGGACACTGAATTCAAACAGACTATGAAGCAATTAATGCCCCAGAGCATTGTTGAGAATACTACAGCAATCAGTCAACAGTTAGTGGTGACAAGCAGGTGGGTGTAATACACTCAGCTCACCAGAGAGGTCAGAAGGAAAAGTCCAAGAGAACCCTGCTAAAACTACCCTCACCCAGGGGTGATTTGGGGCACCCCAGGCTGCCTCCTGGGAGGAGCAGCATCAGAGGATCCACTGGAGGAAGAAAAAGACTTCACTGAAACAGTTCAGCAAAGTCACTAAACAAACAACAGTTGCAGAAAAGGAGAAAAATCAGGACCCAGAGTTGCTATATTATGTAAAATGTTCAGCTTTCAGGAGAAATTATAACATGCGATGAAATAAGAAAGAGTAACCTATACACACAGAAAAATCAGGCAACAGAATTGCTTTTGAGGCCCCAGAAGTCCGATGAAGCAAAAGGTCTTCAAAGCAGCTATTACAAGTATGTTCAGTCTTAAAGACATCAAGATTTAAAGAAGTAAGGGAAAATATGGCAATGCCTTATCAAATATAAAACAACAAAGATACAGAAATCACCAAAAAGTTAAAAAGTGTAATAATTAAAATTTTTAAATTTATGGGAGAGGTAAACAGTAAATTTCAGCAAGCAGAAGAAAAAAAAATCACTGAAGTAGAAAGTAGGAAAAAGAGATTCAGCAATCTGAAGAACAGAGATGAAAATGAAGGGCCTGTAAGAAATGTGGAGTGCCATTAATGGCCACAACATGCATTTACTGAGAACACTAATGCAGAGGAGAGAGTGGTAAAAATTTTTCAGAAATAATGTCTGACAACTTCCTAAATTTGATGAAAAACACTAACATACACATCCAAAACACTCAATGAAATCCAAGTAGGAAAAAAACAAAGAACCACACTCAGACATAAAACAGTAAAAATGTTGAAGACCACAAAGAAAGAGAAAATCATAAAAACAGCAAGAGGAAGATGATGCTTTTGCATACAAGAGAAACCCAACAGGACATACAGCCAACTTGGGATTGGAAACGATAACATATGCAAACGAATGCAGTGTGCTGAATGAAAAAAATGTGAAAAAACAGGACCTATGTAGGATGATGGAATAAGAGTTTTCTGACCTCATCCTCCCACAAAAACAGATTTTTATCAGCTCACGTAGAGACAAGAGCACCTTTGTGGGAGCCCAGAAGTCCAGAGAGAAGTCTCAGGACCACTTAGAGCAAAACTTCCAAGAATAGGAGGACGCAAGAGAGTAAGAACAGTTTCACATTACCACATCACACCCCCCCCCCCCACCTCAAGGCAAAAACAGCACTCCCAGGAGAAACCCCTTCAACTTACAATTACTCCCACAGGGGCAATGACAGCATAGTATGTGTCTATCTGCCACAGCCAAGTTGGATTATGTCCAACAAGACCGCTTCTTTCTCACCCCACCCAGAACTATGAGAGGACTGGCAGAGGAAGAAAAAGGGCACTCACAGTGACTAGGGCACAAAACTCAGCGAAGAGCTAAGGTTTCTACTAATCACCTCATGAACTCTACCAAGAGGCCCATCCATGAACTTCTTATGATACATCACCTGCAAACATACCTCAAATAGCACAGACATGTCCCCAGCGATCCATAATTCCCTCCCCCACGTGGCACACGTGACTTCTGCACATGGCTCATGAGTACACACAGCTGGCTCAACCCTGTTGCACGGGAAGAAGATGCATAACCCTGAACACTTCAAGCACTTCCCAAGGGGAAAAAAATGGGAGGCCCTCAACACTGGGCTTGGTTTTGCAGAATGGAGAAAATATAATATCCAAAATATATAAAAACTCATATAACTCAACAGAAAAAAAAAAGAACAATCCAATTAAACAATAGACAAATGATGTTGAATAGACGTTTTTCCAAAGAAGACACACAGACTGCCATCACATAAATGAAAAAGTGCTCAACATCCCTAATCATCATGGAAATGCAAATAAAGCCAAAATGAGATATCACCTCACACCTATTAGAATAGCTATAATCAAAAGATAAGAAATAACAACTGTTGCTGAGGCTGTGGAGTAAAAGGTGGGAAAGTAAATTGGAATAATCAACTGGAAAACTGTATAGAGCTTCCTCAAACAGTTAAAACCAGAACTACCAAGAGCTACCATATAATCCAGAATTCCCACTTCAGGGTGTATGTCCAAAGGAAATGAAATCAGTATCTCAACGATATAGCTGCATTCTCATGGTCACTGAAGCATTATTCATAGTAGCCAAGATATGGAAATAACCTAAGTGTCCACCAGTAAGTAAATGAAGAAAATGTAATATATATATATACACACACACACACACACACACATACATACATAATGTTAGTCAGCAATGAAAATGTATACATATATTCAGCCTTTTAAAAGCAGGAAATCCTGGGGCGCCTGGGTGGCGCAGTCGGTTAAGCGTCCGACTTCAGCCAGGTCACGATCTCGCGGTCCGTGAGTTCGAGCCCCGCGTCAGGCTCTGGGCTGATGGCTCGGAGCCTGGAGCCTGTTTCCGATTCTGTGTCTCCCTCTCTCTCTGCCCCTCCCCCGTTCATGCTCTGTCTCTCTCTGTCCCAAAAATAAATAAAAAACGTTGAAAAAAAAATTAAAAAAAAAAATAAAAAAAAAATAAAATAAAATAAAATAAAAGCAGGAAATCCTGCCATTTACAACAACATGGATGAATCTGGAGAATACTTTTTAATGTTTATTTATTTTTTGAGAGAGAGAATATGAGCAGGAGAGGGCAGAGAGAAAGGAGACAGTGGCTTCAAAGTAGGCTCTGCACAGACAGCAGAGATCCTGATGTGGGGCTTGAATTCTCAAACCACAGGATCATGACCTGAGCTGAAATGGGACACTTCACCAACTGAGCCACCCAGGTGCCCCTGAATCTGGAGAGTATTATGCCAGGTGAAATAAAGACAAATACTGCATGATCTCACCTATATGTGGAATCTAAAAAGAAGTCAAGCTCAAAAAAGCAGAGTAGACTGGTGGTTTACAAGAGCTGGGGGACCCAATGTGGGGGGGGGGGGGGGGGCAAGATATAGGTCAAAGCATTCAATATTTCAGTTATGTAAGATAAATAAGCTCTGAAGATCTAATATACAGCATGGTTACTCTAGTTAATAAGACTATATTGTATACTTGAAATTTGCTACGACAGTGCATTGTAAGCATTCTTACCATACACACAAAAAAACAGGAACTATGTAAGATGATGGTATGTTAATTAGCTTGACTATGATAATCGTTTCACGTGTATATATATCTAAACATCACATATACACAATACATGATTTTTATCTGCCAATTATACCTCAAGAAATCTGGAAAACAATGTCAACCAAGAATCTTATATTTATAAAATTACCTCTCAAAAATGAACAGAATGAAGACATTACAAGATGAACAAAAATTAACACATTTTTGGGGAGAAAATCCTCCTTACAATATACTAAAAGAAGTTGTTCAGTTTTGGATCAGGTATATCAATCCAGAGTGCTAGAAAGGAAAAACAATCGTTATAAAACAACACATATACAAGTGCATTGCTGGACCTAAAACATATAGAAATGTAATATATTTGACAATAACAGCAAAGTGACGGAGGGAAGCAAAACTCCGTTGAAGAAAATGATGCCAAATAGTAATATAAATCAACAAGAACAAATGAAAAAGAAACACAAAAAAGTATTTAATAGCAAGTTTACATAAGAAATATATACTTGCTCTTCCTTATACTCTATCTCCTTGAGATACAAAAGTATATAAAATTAGTATAATAACAATATATTGTTGAGTTTGTAACATATATAGATTATATATATATATATACATATACATATACACATATATATAGTTATCATACCACAAAAAAAAGACGAAAAAGAGAACAGAGTTCTAAAAAAGAAACATTTTTATATTCCCCTGCAGCTGAGTTAGTAGAAGTCTGAAGTATATTCTGATAAGATATATATGATAAGCCCTAAACCAACACTAAACAAGTAACATTTTAAAATAATTATTTTAACAACCATTAAAGAATTAAAATGTTACACTAGAAAATATCTAATAGGAAGAGCAATAAAAAAGAGTAACAAAAAGCATTATTATCCACAATAACAAATGAGATATTTAAGAAAGAGTAAAATGGCAGATAATTCAAATATATCAAAAATAACACTAAATTGAAGCTATTAAAATATACAAATAAAAGGCAGAGATTGTGAGACAGGATAAAAAAAAAACAGGTGCCAACTATATGCTCTCCAAGAGACATACTTTAGATTGAAAGGTGCAAATATATTGAAAGAAAAAGGATAGAAAAATATTCTATGCAGACAATAAACATAAGAAAGCTGTAGTAGCTATAACATCAAACAAAACAGACATTAAAACAAAAACGTTCCTAGACTTCAATAGCAATATTTCATAGTGATAAAAGGACCATTCCATCACAAAGGTCTAGCAATTATGAACACATATGACTTTACAACAGAACACCCCCAAAATGGGGCAAAATGGACATAATAGAAGAAACAGATAAGTCAATAATAACAGTAGCAACCTTCAATACTAACTTTCAAAAATGAATTGAACTATATGATAAACAAGGAAATACATCTGACTAGTACGAACCTTACAGACATTATGAGGAACACCACAGCCAACACCACCAATATACACAGTTACCTGTGTAGGTAACATTCTCTAAGACAGACTATATACTAGGTCATAAAATAAACCTCAATAAATTTAAAAAGATTAATATACAAAGTATGCCCTCTAACTACAATGGAATGAAATTAAAAATAAGTAATAGAAAGTTATTTGAGACACAATGACCGAATTATGGAAGTAGCACAAGTGTCCATTAACTGAAGAACGAATAAAGAAGACGTGGGGTGTAGTTGTGTGCATGCGTGAGTGTGCGTATGATGGACTATTATTCAGCCACAGAAAAGAATGAAATCTTGCCATTTGCAATGACATGGATGGAGCTGGAAAGTATAATGCTAAGTGAAATAAGTCAGTCAGAGAAAGGAAAATACCATATGATTTCACTCATATGTGGAATTTAAGAAACAAAACAAGCAGGGCCCCTGGGTGGCTCAGTCAGTTGAGCGTCCAACTTCAGCTGACATGACCTCACGGTTCGTGAGTGCGTCTGACTCTGTGCTGATAGCTTGGAGCCTGAAGCCTGCTTCGGAGTCTGTGTCTCCCTCTCTCTCTGCCCCTCCCTTATTCGTGCTGTCTCTCTCTGTCTCTCTCTGTCTCTGTCTCTCTCTTTCTCTCTCTCTCTTTCTCTCTCTTTCTCTCAAAAATAAACACTTAAAACATTAAAAAAAAAAAAACAAGCAAAGGAAAAAAAGAGAAACAAACCAAGAAAGACTCATTCTTTTTTAATGTTTTTTTGTCCATTTTGAAAGAGAAAATGTGAAAGCAGGGAAGAGGCAGAGAGAGAGGAGAGAGACAATCCCAACCAGGCTCCGTGCTGCTAACTGCAGCCCCAACGTGGGCTCAACCTCACAAACTAGGAGATCATGACCCAAGCCCAAACCAAGAGTTGGACACCTAACCAACTGAGCCACCAAGGTACCCCAAGAAACAGACTACTAACTATAGAAAACAAACTGAGAACATACATAGAATAAACAAACCAGAGGGGAGGTGGATGGGGGGGGATGAGTGAAACAGGTGATGGGGATGAAGGGGTGCACTTGTGATGAGCAGCGGGTGATGTATGTAAGTTTTGAATCACTGTATTGTACACCTGAAACTAAAATTACACTGTATGTTAACTATAATGGAATTAAAATAATTAAAACAAAAAGAAAGTTATTTGAGAAAAATCATAAATATGTGGAAATGAAACACTTCAAAATAATAAGTGGGTCAAAGAAAAAATCATAAGCATATTAGAAAATACTTTGAGATGAATGAAAATGAAGACAAGACACAGATAGAAGACACCAAAAGCAATACTTTAGAGGGAAATCTATATTTGTAGACACGTGTATTTAAAGACAAAATGAGAATTCAGTAGTTCAACTTATACCCTAAGAGACTGGATAAAAGGGCAAATCAAAAGCCCATAGCAAAAAAGAATTAAAAAAACAAATAAAGATTGGAACAGGAAAGAATATAATGTAGACTGGAAACACAATAGAGAGAATCAATGAAGCGAAAAGTTTTTTCTTTTAAAAGATCAAAAAATTGACAAACTCTTAGGTATACTAAACAAGAATAAAAAGAGAAAAACTCAAATTATTAAAATCAAGATAGTAAGAAGGCACATATCAATCTGACAGAAATAAGTCAGCCTATAATCCAATACTAAACAACTACATACAAACAACAATATGAAATAAACAAAGTCCTAGGAAGATACAAACTACCCAAACTGAGATAAGAAACAGAAAATCTGAATAGACCTGTAACAAATAAAGAGACCAAGGAAATTTGAAAAAAAAAAAAAAAAAGGTGGGGGAAGGCCTGATGGCTTCACTGGTGAATTCTAGCAAGTATTTAAAGAAGAATAATGTGAATTGTTCATAAATTTTTCAAAAATATAAAATAGGATGGTACACTACTCATCTCATTCTATGAGAAAGTAGGAATCTTATACCTAAACCAACAATATCACAAGAAAACTACAGACTAATATTCTTTTAGAAAAGAGACACAAAAATCCTAAACAAAATACTAGCAAATCAAAACCAGTAACATATAAAAAGAATTATACACCATGACCAAGTGGAGATTATCCCAAGAGTGCGTAATTGGCTTGACATCTGAAAATCAATGTAACACACAATATTAATAGAATACAGAAAAAAGACTAAATGATAATCTCAAAAGATACAGGAGAAGTTATTTACAAAACCTAACAGCCATGCATGATAACAGCAGCCAACAAAACAGGGATAGAAGGGAAATTCCTCAACCTGATAAAGGCCAAATGGTATTGCACCCCAAAAGATATATCCACGTTTTAATCCTTACAACGTATGAATGTTACCTTATTTGGAGAAAGTGTCTTTGCAAATGTATTAAACAAAGCATCTTGAGCAGAGGAGATCATTCCAGATTATGCAGCTAACCTTAATCCAATGACGTGTCCTTATAAAAGACACACAAAAAAAGAGGAGGAGGTAATACAACTTGGAGGCAGACAATGGAACATTTCCTCCACAACTCCAGAAATACTGACAGCTAACAAAAACTGAAAGAGGAAAGGAATTTCCCTAGCACCTCTTGAGGGCGCATGCCTCTGTTCACACTTTGATTTTAGACTTCTGGCCTCCAGATCCGTGAAAGAATACGTGTGTGTGTGTGTGTGTGTGTGTGTGTGTGTGTGTGTGTGTATGCGTGCACGTGTGTGTATGTGTGTGTGTGTGTGTGCTAATTTGTTATAGCAACCATAGAAATCTAATATAAGTGATATCTATTTAAGAAAAAAAAGTAAGAGCAGCTGACATGATACTTAATGGTTAAAGGCTAAAATTTTCCCCCTAAGATCAGGAACAAGACAAAGACGTCTGTTCTTGCCAATTCTATTCAACATTCTACTACACATTATAGAAAGGGAAATAGGCAAGAAAGTGAAATAAAAGGTATCCAAACTAGAAAGGAAGAAGTAAAGCTCTTGCTAGTTGCAGATGACATGATCTTGTATACAGAAGTTTTAATGAATCCACAAAAAATTATTAGAAATAATAAATGAGTTTAACAAATTTTTAGGGTAAAGGAAAAATATATAAAACTCAATTGAATTTCTGCACACTAGGAATGCAAAATTGTAAAATAAAAATAATCAACACTCAATTTACCATGGTATCAAAAAGAATAAAATATTTAGGAATAAATTTAACAAAGTATAACACCTATACTGTAAAAACTAAAAACCAAAAACCTCTTTGATCTTGCCTGCAGCAACTTCTTACTCAACACGTCTGTGGAGGCAAGAGAAACAAAAGCAAAAATGAACTACTGGGACCTCATCAAAATAAAAAGCTTCTGCACAGCAAAGGAAACAATCAGCAAAACTAAAAGGCAACCGACAGACTGGGAGAAGATATTTGCAAACAACATATCAGATAAGGGGTCAGTATCCAAAATTTATAAAGAACTTATCAAACTCAACACCCAAAAAACAAATAATCCAGTGAAGAAATGGGCAAAAGACATGAATAGACACTTCTCCAAGGAAGACCTCCAGATGGCCAACCAACACATGAAAAAACGCTCAACATGACTCATCATCAGGGAAATACAAATCAAAACCACAATGAGATACCACCTTACACCTGTCAGAATGGCTAACATTAACAACTCAGGCAACAACAGATGTTGGTGAGGATGCAGAGAAAGAGGATCTCTTTTGCATTGTTGGTGGCAATGTAAGTTGGTGCAGCCACTCTGGAAAACAGTATGGAGGTTCCTCGAAAAACTAAAAATAGAACCACCCGACAACCCACCAATTGCACTACTAGGCATTTATCTATGGGATACAGGTGTGCTGTTTCGAAGGGACACATGCACCCCCATGTTTATAGCAGCACTATCAACAATAGCCAAAGTATGGAAAGAGCCCAAATGTCCATCGGTGGATGAATGGATAAAGAAGAGGTGGTATATATATACAATGGAGTATATATACTCCAACAACAGAGTATTACTCGACAATCAAAAAGAATGAAACCTTGCCATTTGCAACTATGTGGATAGAACTGGAGGGTATTATGCTAAGTGAAATTAGTCAGAGAAAGACAAAAATCATGTGACTTCACTCATGTAAGGACTTTAAGAGACAAAACAGATGAACATAAGGTAAGGGGAGCAAAAATAATATAAAAACAGGGAGGGGGACAAAACAGAAGAGACTCATAAATATGAAGAACAAACTGAGGGTTACTAGAGGAGTTGTGGGAGGGGGGATGGGCTAAATGGGTAAGGGGCATTAAGGAATCCCCTGAAATCAATGTTTCACTATATGCTAACTAATTTGGATGTAAATTTTTAAAAATTAAAAAATAAAATTAAAAAATAAATAAATAAAAATTAAAAAAGTTTGAGGAAGGAAATTAAAGATGGCCCAAATAAATGGAAGGATAGCCTGTTTTCATGAATTGGAAAAAAAATATTGTTAAGATAGCCATACTTTCCAAATTGGTCTACAAATTCATCTCACTCCCTATAAAAATCCCAGCTGGAGTTTTTGTTTTGTTTTGTTTAAAATTGACAGACTGATCTTAAAATTCATATGGAAATTCAAGGAACCATAATAGCCAATTGAAAGAAAAGGAAATTCAAATAAAGGAAAGAATACTCTTTCAAATAGTGCTGGGACAAGTGGACATCTACAAGGAGAAAAAAAAAGCTCCTCTCTCACAATATAGACAATAATTAACTCAGAATGGATAAAAGGCCTAAATGTAAGAACTCAAATATAAAACTCTTAGAAGAAAACACAGAAGTAATTATTCCTGGAGTTGGGTTAGACAACAGATTCTTAGACATGACACCAAAAGTGTAAGTGACAAAATACACAATAAACTGGATGTCATGAAAATTAAAAAATTTTTGAGTTTCAAAGGACACTGTAAACTAAGTGAAAAATAACACACATAATGGGAGAAATATTTTCAATTCACATATTTAATAAAGGACTTACATCTAGAAAATATAAAGCCTTCCTAACACAAAGTAAGTAATGGGAAAGGATCCTAATAGTCATTTCTCCAAGAGAGAAATGTAAATAGCCAATGAGCACATGAAAAGATGCTCAATATGAATAGCTATTATAGCAACACAAATCAAAACTACAATGAGATACTACTGCCCACAAGAGTGGCAGTAATCAAAATGCTTGACAATAACAAGTGTTGACAAGGATGCGGAGAAACTGGAATCCTCATACACTTCTGATGGGAATGTAAAACGGTGCACCCACTTTGGAAAACAGTCTGGCAGTTCCTCAAAAGTTTAAACATAGAGTAACTATAGAGCTTGCAAATCCACTCCTAGATATATACCCAAAAGAAATGAAAAACCTCTCCACAAAAACTTGTACATAAATGTTCACAGAAGTATTCTTAACAATAGCTAAAAAGCAGAAACAACCCAAATTTCCAACAGCTGATATATATACATAAATAAAATGTGGTATATCCATACAATGGAAAATATTTTGACAAAGAAAAGGAGTTAAATACTGATTCATGTTACCTTATGAATAAACCTTGAGATCATGCTTTTTCTTATGCTTAAAGAAGTCCATTATAAAAAAAAAACTCACACACACATTTTGTGTCATCTCATTTATAGGCCCAGAAGACAAATTTATAGAAACAGAAAGAAGAATAGTGCTTACCTAAAGCTGTGATTTTGAGGGGAAATGAGGAGTCACTGATAATACGTATAGGGTTTCCTTTTGCAGGTATAAAATGGTTCTAAAATTGTGATGATTGGTCAACTCAGTGAATACACTAAAAGCCACTGAATTGTATACTTTATTTTTTTATGTTTATTTATTTAATTTGAAAGAGGGAGAGAGAGAGAGAGAGCATGAGCAGGGTGAGGACCAGAGAGGAGAGAGAGAATCCCAAGCAGGCTCTGCACTGTCAGTGCAGAGCCCAACATGGGGCTCAATCCCATGAAATCATGACCTAAGCTGAAATCATGAGTCAGACACTCAACTGACTGAGCCACCCAGGTGCCCCCAAACCATTGAACTGTTTACTTTAAATGGGTGGATTTTATGGTATATGAATTACATCTCACTAAGGCTATATTAAAAGAAAATATTGAGGTTTTGTAATAAGTTACCATAGATGGCTTCACCTAGAAATTTTGACTCCCATTCTCTCCTAAGCCTTTCTGGTTACAAAAGACATCTATAGATTTAAAATTATACCACTGTCAAATATAGAGGATTTTAAAGTTGAATGTTTTAAACAAATAGAGCATATTTTCCTTTTAAAAACTAGTGGTCTATCATTGCTTTTTACAAAATAAATACTATATAGTAAATAATAAAGGAAATACATGGATCAAGGAAAAAATATTCAGCTACCATAGAGAAACTTAAGCTGAAAATAGTTTTAATGTAATGATTAAGCAAATAGGATTTATCCACATATGCAAGGATGATTAAATATTTGAAGGTCAAGTGATGTAATCTATCCCATCAGTAGGATAAAGAATAACAATCCTTTGTTCATATCAACAGATACAGAAAAATAATTTGACGAAATCCAATATCGATTCATGATAAAAACTCTCAGCAAACTAAGAATAGAGGGGAATTTCCTCATCTTGATAGAGAACATCTACAAAAAAAATCATTCTTAATGGTGAGAAACTAGATTCTTTCCTTCTAAGAAAAGTAACAAGGCAAAACCACCCCTATTCAACACTACACTGAAAGTTCTAGCCAATGCAATATGATAAGAAAAGGAAATTAAAGATATACAAAATGGAAACAAATAAGACAGTCTGCTCACTGGTGACATAATTATCTATGTAGAAAATCCCAAAGAATCAACAACAAAATTCCTGGTATAGCAAGGCTGAGGATACAAAGTTAATAAATCAAAATCCATTACTTTCTTATATACCAGCAATGAACAATGAATACTTGATATTAAAGACACACATTATTCATATTAGCACCAAAAAAATAAAATAGGTATAAATCTAACAAAATATATATATATAGCTATATGAGAAAAATTACAAAATTCCAATGAAAGAAATCAGAGTTATCTTTTGATCTAGGTTTCTCATTGTCAGAAGGGATCTACAAATATGAAAGAGAGGAAAGCAAGAATAATGTGATGTTGTACAGCATCATTATGCAATTTAGACAGACAGATGCATAGAGATACAGATGTACACATATATCTATAAATAAGATACAAATATGTACATTTGCATATTTCCTGGCTCTATCTTCTGAGATGATCTGTAAATACATCAAAAAGCAATAAACAAGCCAGTGCCCTAATGTTGGTTTCTAAACAATATTCTTCACTAAAAAATGTGGATTCCTTGAGGAAATTACTTATTCCAGCAAGGAATTAACAAGACATGCATGGAATTTTTTGGCATGTGTGCCAGAAAGTGGATGAGTGCACAAAGAACAATGGGGACATGTCTAAAGGGGGACAGTAGCCACACTAAAAGAAGCTCATACAGCCCAAATCTGGGACAGTTTGAGCAACAAAATAGAGAAGAAGAGCAATAGATTATAAAACATTGGATAAAATAAAAATTGGTCAATTCATACAATTCTTTAGGTGAAGAAAAAATCAGGGGGAATTTAGAAGGAATAATAAAACAAGATATCACCATTCAGTAACCATGATAGTAATAACTTTCACACATGAATGTTCAGTGGATGCTAAAATTATTAGGTAAAAGTTTTTAATAAAAAACAGAATACTTACATAATCTAAAAGTATCTCTCCTCAGGTGTTTATTAATTTATAAAGGAAAAACTGTGTCTTTACAGTTGAGAAAACTGGAACCATTTTAACCACTTTAACCAATATATAAAATTACCCTCTACAGGAATGTTCATAGCAGCCTCATTCATGATATCCTAAAGTGAAAACAACCCAAATGTACATCAACTCATGAGTGGATAAACAATATGTGCTATATTCATGCAATGAAATATTATTCAGCTATACAAAACAGTGCAGTATTCAAACATATCACAGCATGGAGGAACTCTGAAAACATTATGCAAAGTAAAATAAACCAGACACAAAAAGCCACATATTGTATATTACCTTTATATGAATATCACAAATAGGCCAATCTAGAGACAGAAAGTAGATCAATGGTTTCTAAGAGATGAAAAGAGAGTGTTTAGGGAGGTATGTGATTTCTTCTGAGATGACAGAAATACTCTGGTATTAGTAATGATGGTTGTAAAACATGAATACACCAAAAACCCTTAATTGTACATTTTTAAAATGGTTAAAATGGAAAATTTTATGGTATACAAATTATATCTCAATAAAAATTATTTTTCAAAAAAAACCTTAGAATGACACATTTTGGTGCCTGAAACTAATCCTAAGGAATCATCCCAAATTGGGTACATTCTTCAAAATAAAGACTGAAATTGTCCCAGATTTAAAAAGACTACAAAGGCATTACAACTAAACTCTGTGTTGGATATTGGATATGATCCTAAGTCAGGAAACGATACCCAAACCTGGCAAAAAAGAACATCAAAATCTAAAAAGGACAGTATAGGAAGGGAAAACCACAGACAATTTCACATATGAACATAAATGCAAAATTTATTAAGAAAGCAAATTCAGCAATAACAAAGTGCTATCTTTTTAATAAAAGATAATAGGTCAATTAGAAATGTTAAATAAAATCTACAAGTTAGATTAGTAAATTCCATTAATTTTATTTCCTTGTTTTTCAAGGAATGTCCTTGTTTTTCAGTAAATACATATAAAAATATTTAGGTTTAAAGTGGCATCATGTCAGCAACTCACTCTTAGTTAAGAAAAAATAATAAATGATAGATAAATAGATGGATAGGTAGATAGTTGTAGACAGTGGTTAAAAATAATTAAAAGAAACATAATTACAGATGCTGCTGATATTAGAGAGTCTAAGAGAACATAATGAACACCATTATAACAATTTAACTGAAGACACTGATTTCTTGGATTAATTCCTGAAAATATATGTCATCAAAACATATTCAAGAATAAAAACTTATTCAAGAATAAAAATACCATCTAAATAGGTTTATAACCATTACATATACTGAATTTTGTAGTTAAAATTATATGCGCAAAATTGTTTTTGAACACTTGACTTATAGATTATTACCATAAAATATTAAGGAAAAAATAGTTCCAGCCTTATAAATACTGTTTCAAAGTATTAAAAGGAACACTAATCAAATCATTTTACAAGCCCCACATAACCTTACCACAAAGAGCTGACAAGAATATTCAAGAAAACCACAAGCTAATCTCGCATATTAACATCAATAAAAAAATACTTATCAACATATTAGCAAACCAAAAAACAAGTAACACATTTTGACTAAATGAGAACCCAAATTTGGGGCTAATTTTAGGATAATAATAACATAATTAAAATAACTTCCCACAGTAAATTATTTAGTAGAAAAATCAGATAATCATCCCAAAAAAATACCTTTGATAAATATCCATCCCTTCATGACAAAATAAACCCTTAGCAAACCAGAAAAAAAAAGGGATCGTTCTTAAAAACATCTACAAAACCCACAGTGAACATCATCCTTACTGAGAAACACCGAAAGTATTTCATCAAAGCTCAGAACTAATATTGGATGCTTGTTAATTTCTATTCAACACTGAACTAGAGGTTGCTGCTGAAATAAGGTAAGAAAAATAAAAAGCTGTAAGACCCAGAAAGGAAGAAACAAAACTACCATTATTTGTATATGATCTGGTCATTATAAAAAACTAAAAAAATCTATATATAAGTTATTAAAATACAGCAAGTTGTTAGACATAAAAGTAATATAAAAAACTGCATCTCCATATATCAGCCCAAAAAGAAATGAAGAGATAATGTCCTGGTTGAATAGCGCCCCCTCAAAATTCATGTCCACATTGAACCTTGGAATGAGAACTTATTTGGAAATAGGGTCTTTGTAGATGTAATTATCTAAGTAAAATGAGGTCTCACAAGATTAGAGTGGGCCCTAAATTCAATGATTGATGTCCTTATAAGAAGGCCATGTGAAAACACATACACACACAAACAGGAAGAAGGTAATGTGAAGACAGAGGCAGAAATTAGACTGATGAGAGCAGTTACCACTAAAGAACACTTAAGATCGCCCATAGTTACCAGATTCTGGAAAAGGCAAGAAAGGATTCTTCCTCAGAATCTTTGGAGGAAGTGTGGCCCAGCTGGCACCTTGATTTCAGACTTCTAGCCTATAGAATTGTGAGAGGATAAATTTCTGTTGTTGTTAGCCATCAAATTTGTGGTAATTTGTTATGCCAGCCTTAGAAAACTAACAGAGATATCATTTTTAAAAAGTATAAAAAATATCAAACACCTAACAATAATTCTATACAAAAGTTATTACTATTACAGACCATTAAAGGAATGGACTTTTCACTTCTGAGACAACTGAATATCCACATTTTTTAAAAATGGATCACTACCCAGTTGGATTAAAAACTAAATATGAGAGGCAAAACTACAAAATGTTGGTAGGAAATATAGAAAAAATTGAAGTAGGAAAGCATTTGTGAAAGACACAAAATACAACCCATAAAAGAAAAGATTAATCATTTCCATATTAAAATTAAAAGTTCTATTCATCAAACAACATCATAAAAAGAGCAGAATGAAAATCCACCATCTGGGAGAGAACAGGTTTGCAAAGTATACAGATAACAAAGGATTAATAGCAAGAAGAAGGATACACAAAACAACTAAAATGAAAAAATGGGCAGAAGAGTATACGGACAATAAACATGAAAAGATGTTCCACCTTATTAGTAATTAGGGAAATGCAAATTAAAACTAAGTGCGGCATCATGCCATACCCATCATATTGACCAAGTTTGTTTTAAAAATCAAACAACACCAGATTTTGGAGAGACTGTAGAGGACTAGATATTTCCTTTCACGACTAGTGGGAATATAAATTAGTAAAATGATATTGGAGTATAGTTGGGTAAAATCGAATATGATACTGCTTATGACCAAGCATTTATAATACTAAGGAATTA
Organism: Panthera uncia; assembly: GCF_023721935.1. NCBI lineage: Eukaryota > Metazoa > Chordata > Mammalia > Carnivora > Felidae > Panthera > Panthera uncia. The sequence goes on along the minus strand of NC_064818.1, from coordinate 69,719,967 downwards.
GCTCAGAGAAACCTATATATGAAACAAAAGACTAAATAAGAACATATATAATTGTTCATAATACCAAAACTTGGTATATTCCAAATACCATCCACAGTAGAACAGAAAATATAAAAAGGATCTACATATATCTAGCACTGCGCTTCTAATCTTCCTCTACACCAAACCTACTCCTCCTCCAAAATTCATCATCTCCATTAATGACAACTCCATGCTTGCAGGTTGAGGCCAAAAGCCTAATTCATCTTTCACTTGTTCTCTCTTCCACTCTATTTCCAATCCCTTTGTCTATCCAATCTCTCTTGGCTCTACCTTGAAAATATATTCAGAATCCAACCAGCCCTCAAAACTAGCCTCCTTCATCCCAGATGCTATCACCTATTTCTTAGATTATTCTTAAATTATTCAGTGTTCCCAATTACCACTTGAAGGTCATCATCACTTCACCCAACCCATTCTAAAATTACCCAGTCCAGCTATTCCAAATGATAAGCATATACCCATTTCAGGGTTTTTAAACTAGCTTTCAACTTGTTCCTCAGATTCTGGCATGGTTCCCTCCCTAACCTCTTTCAGGTCTGTACTCACATACGGTCTTTGTGATGTCTTCTCTTACTACCTTATTTAAATTCAGCAACCTAAAACTCCTTATCCTCTTTCATCATGCTTTCTGTTTCCTCCATAGCACTTATTACCATTTAAATACATTTTATTTCCATTTTTATTATCTACTCCCCCCTGTTAAAATACATATCCAACACATTTGATTTTTTTAAAAGGTGTCTGAGGAAAGCATACAATGCTTAACAATAGATGCAAAATTCAAAAGCAGACAAACCAAATGAATGGTTTGCTTGCCAATACATATTTAAAAAAAAAAACACAGTGGAAAGCAAGGAAACAATTAACACAATATTATGAATAATGGTTATTGCTTTCAGGGATAATGAAAGGAATGCTATCATGGTGACACACACGAGGTCTTCTGGGAGTACTGCAATGTCGTCTTAGCTCAGGTAGACAAGATGTTTACTTCATCATTGTTCTAAAACTACCTGTGAATGCTTTCCAATAGTCTTTTGTCCATATGCAGTCTTTCCCAGTTTTTCAAAGAGCACTAGGAAAAAGGTAAGTACTACACATCCCAAAATTACCTTAAAAAGTAGAGCTATAGAGATAAGTATTTCTTCAAATTATCCATATGAGATTTTAACCATATTTTCCAAAATTCCAGATCCCATAACATATCATGATGTTTATAAAAACAATAATCTTTTTTGCCTACATATTTTGTTCATTTCAATAAATCTGCTCTATTACTTCTTTACACATCTGTGTATTTCCATCACCTCCCACATATTCACGAACCATAAAATTTTAAAATATCTGTCTTCCATCTTAAAATTATTCCCAACACAGTACTTGATACAGAGTCAACAATTTTTGTTGAAAAGATTTCAGACACTCATCATGCAGAGAAATAAGCCAGGATGAAGACCACGAATATCATGTTTGTCGGTAGTTACTCACATGTGTTAACTAACAACGTATTTATAAAATTGTCCTGCATCACTTTCCAAAACTTCTGATGGCTAAAATTTTAGACAAATCACAAAAACTCAATAATTTAATAAAATTGCTTTGAATACTTCAATGTAAAAATAACTCCCATTATATCAAATTTAAGAAGCTAAAAGAACTCATTTTATGTAACCAGATGTAGCATCATTATAAAAACACATTTTAAGTAAATGTAATTTCAAAGATTTTTTTAAAGTACAGAATTAATATAGTACCACAGAAGTATTATCATTAGACTCACTACTTAACTTTATAATTTTTCTAGAAGTATAACTGAAATCTGTTTTCTTCCACTTGAAAAAAAATTACTTAGTGGATTGTTACAACTATAAATTGTAAATGATAATGTTTAATATGTCCCTATGTGTTAAAACTTATTGTGCCTTTTCACAGGTTAAAAGAACACAGCAGTAGAGGAAAGCACCTAAATAAAAGTCAAGAAAACCTGAGGCTTCTGCTATCACAAAAAAACCTCCTACTGTAAGCTCTACAAACATGTAAGTGCAAAGAATGTTATGAGATCTCTTATTTAACAAGGCTAAGAAATCAAGACCACAAGGGCTCTAGTACCCAAAATCATGACAGCAAAGTTGAAATCTCTTAAATGATAATACCAATTAATAAAACACCCTAACACTATAAAAGGAGTCTTTTTTGAGAAATGGGAATTCCTATAAATACAGGATGCTTGTTCTCTTATCCTTTAAATGTAAAAAAAAAAAAAAAAAAAGGATTCAACTAGTCCTGAAGTAGGTGGGTAGCAGCAATGGCCTTGGGTGTCTCTGAACTTTTATGTCTCAATCCTTTTCTAACAATGGCAAAATAATGTATTTTGGTAACTATACATTAAAACTCACCCTTCTTTCATTATTACAAATTATCATAAACCATTAGATTATAATAGTAAACCTGTGAGGTCAAATCACAGATTTCTATTTTTTAAATAAACTTTTATTAAGCACAATATATATATATATCATACATATTATATTACACAAATTGTAAGGATATAGTTCAATGACTTATCACAAAGTGAACACATACATGTAACCACTTTAGAAGCTTCCCTGTTGCTCATCCCAATCACTACTCCATTCTGCTTAGCCTAGACAAGACAATCCCTATCGTAACTTCTAAAACCATAGATTAGTATTTCCTGGTGCTAAACTTCACTTAAATGGAAACATATCATATTCTTTTGATTCTGACTTCTTTTGGTCAACATTATTTTGGTGAGATACAACTGCATGGATGCACAGAGATGATTCTTTCATTTTCATTATTGCATAGCATTCCATTGTAAGAATATATCTTCTCCATTGGAAATGATGACAGATAGTTCACTCGTTTCCGATTATTGATTATTACAAATAATGCTGTCATGAGTATCCTATATGACTATAGTGCAAACACATATGCATTTGTCAGATATATAACTAGAATAACTATTTCAACAGATTCATACATTCTATACATGAGTGTGAGTGTATTGAAATTTAGCATAAACTGTCAAAAGTTAGTGCCTCTACCAGTTTCGACACACTTGATATTAGCAGTTTTATAAATTTTAGCCACTTAAGCGGATATGGGGTGGTACTTCAATGTTGTCTTGAATTGTTCTAGTGACTAATAAGGTTGAGCAAAATATGTATTTTGGCCATTTGAATATCCATTTTCGTGAAGTACCCCTTCAAGACTCTTACACATTTTCTATTATCTGAAATTTTATTGATTCTTAGTACTTATCTATTTCTCTGACTTCTCTTTCAAGGAGCCAGTCCTTTTTGTTTGGCTTTATGTGTTGCAAATACCTCCCCCAATGCAACCTGACCTTTCACCTTATTTTTAGATATTTTTAGATGTATATAGTTCAGTTTATCATTTCTCATTAACAGTATCTAATTGTATCTTAAAAGTCTTTTTTGTCAATGATATAAAGATATTTGCCCGTGTCATCTTCTATAATCCTTACCACTTTACCTTCCATATTTATATCTACCACTGATGTCAAACTGATTTTTGTGTCTGGTATAAAGTAGGGCCTGTTACTCATTTTTTCAATTGTATATCTTATTGGCCCACAATAATTTATCACAAAAACATCTCTGTAGTTCAACTTTCTTATAAATTAAATGTCCATAAATGTGTAGGTCTGTCTGTGGAATTCCTACTTGCCACATCGGTCTACTTCTTTATCTTTGCAACAACATTTAAATACTATAGCTTCAAAATCAAGAGATTTGGTAGAGAAGTCTTCTAGCTCTGTCCTTCTTACTTTGTTTCAGCTATGGTGGGTTGTTTGCATTTTCAGATAAATTTTAGAATATGCATGTCTATTTCTAAATATGTGTGTATATATATATATATATATATATATATATGGCTGTAATTTTGTTTGGGATTACATTAAATTTACATATCAATTTGAGAAAACAGACATATCTACAATATTCGATTTTTCAATCAATTATAATATATCCTTTATTTATTTAAGTCTTATATATTTCTCACAATAAGGTTTTATAATTTTTGTGTAAAGTTCCTGAATACATTTCATTGCATTTATTCTGTAGGTGTTAACGCTCTTATGGTAACATAAATTGTACTGCTTTTAAGTTACTGTTTTCAAATAACCAACTTTGTTAATTTTTTTAGCTATACAGATCATCTTCATCACATGTTTCTTTTCTATTTCATTAATTTATATTCTTATCTCGTATTCTCTTCCTTTTTCCTATCTTTATTTACTTTATCCTTCTTTTGGGATTAATCTGTCCTTTTTCAATTTCTCAAGATTATGTTTACAACACCGATTTTCAGGCTTTTAAAAAATATTTTCTAATAAATGCATTTAAAGTTATAAATGTCCCTCTTGGTGACACCATACACATTTTGATCTGTCATCATTCAGTACAAAATATTTTCTAATTTTTAATATAGTTTCTTTAACCAATTAGTTTTAATAAATTTATTAGGGGTTTCTTAGTAACTTTTGTGTTCATTTCAATTACTTTGTAGGGTCTGAATTTTTTTAAATTTGTTGAGACTTACATTAAAACCTGCCATATGGTATATTTTGGAAAATGTTCCATATGTACTTGAAAAACACTGTATATTCTGCAGTCATAAGATAATATGCTCTCAAATATCAAAGAACACAAATTTATTCATTCAGCTGTTGAAATCTTATATATCTTTACTGTTTTTTGTGTTTTTGTTTTTTGTCTCCTTATGCTGAGTTACCAAGGTAAAGGCATTAAAAATATCTCAGTATGACTTGTCCCTTTTATTCTGTCAAATTTTGCTTTAACACAGTATTATAAAGTACATACAATTCACTGTTATATCTTCCAGGTAAATGCCTGATTTAAATTCTTATCTGTCTGATATTAATAAAGCTACATGAACTTTCTTTTGTTTACCAATTGTGTGTCTTTTTTCCATTCTTTTACTTTCAATTTTTCTAAATATTTATATACTTTGTATCTTTTCTATGCAGCATGGGCTAGGTTTTGTTTTATACCAAGTCCAAAAATCCTTACCTTCTGGTTGAAATATTTAGTCTCTCACATTTAGTATAATTTGCAATATTTATTTCCTTACACTTAGTGTAATTACTGACTTGCATTTAGTATAATATATAGAGTTAAATACATCATCCTCTTACTTCCTTTATATGTGTCTCAACTGTACTTTGTTTTTTTCCATTCTTTTTTTGTCTTCTTCCAAATCCAGTAACTAGTATTCTCATTTTCCCTTCTATTAGTTTGTTAGATATGAAGTTTTACTTTTATTTTTGTTAATGATTACAATATAAATCTTTAGTTATTGTCTACTATAAATTAGTTCTTTTATCCATTCCCACTTATTACAAAAACCTCAATACTTTGAACACCACTTACCCTTCTCCCTCACTTATGTTTTGTTATTATCATGCATTTAAGTTTTTATATCCATTTAAGCCTCTATTTTGATTATAGTTTAATTTAATGAATAACCACTTCAATTTACTCTTAATTTCTCTATTCCTTCTAGTATCTGGGATCATTTTTCTTCTACTTCAATATCATTTCCTTTATTTAGTATTTCCTTTCTTGCAGGAAAATACTGCCAAGTTCTTTTGATTCTTGTTTTTCTGAAAATATCCTTATTTTGCTTTCATTTTTCAAGGAAATTTTACTGGGTGCAAAATTTTAGGCTGATGATTATCTTCTTTCAGCAATTTGAAGACACTGTGTCTTCTAGATTTCATTTTTTGAGTTAAGAAATCAGTTGTCAGTCTTAATATTGTTCCTTTAAAGAGAATATGAGTTTTTTTCCCCTTTGACTGCTTTTAAATTTTTCTCTTTATGTTTGGATTTTCAACAGTTTTACCGTGATATTTCTAAATATAAATTTCTTTATAGCTATTCCCCTTGGTACTCATAGAATTTTTTCTATTTGTGGCTTGATGTTCTTTATCACTTTTGAAAATTCTCAGTCATTAAGACTTTAAATAGTGCTATACATTATTTTCTCTTTTTCTTCCTCTTGACTCCAATTACATACATGTTAGATCATTTCTACAAGTCCCTTAAATTTCCTTCCTTATTTTATTTTTCATTTTTCTCTTTATTTCAGCATGGGTATTTCTTTCCAACCTATCTTCCATTTCATTAATTCCCTCCTCAGCTGTATCTAAGCTGTTGTCAAACCCATCTAAGGAATTCTTCATTCATTTAATATATTATTCATTTCTATAAACCTCATGTGATTCTTTAGTAAAAGTTTCTACTTGTCTCCTAATGTCTTCTACCTTTTATTTTAAAGTTTCTGTCTGAAAACAGCATTATCCTCTAGTTATGATACTAATGGCTGTTTCATATCTTGTCTTTTTCTAAACCTTATCATTTTTTTTTTATTTTGTCAGATATTGCATGTTGTTTTAAGAAATAATTTGAGGCTCTATACAATATTATCTTCCTCAAGAGAGGATTTACTTTTGTTCTGTCAGCTACTTAGTCTCTAGACAGGTCACCATAATCTAATGATTTAAAGTGGACTTATCCACTCTAGTAGGTTTAGAATTTCAGGGACTAAACCAAGTCTTTAAGTATGTAGTAGAGCCCATCTTCCTTAGCACATTTGGAAATCCAATTTTGATCCTCCATATTAATTGGCAAAAGCTCTGCTCAGTTTCTTAGACAGCTTTCTAAAGAGACAATAGATGCACAAAATCCCAATCTTACCTCCCTTGACATAGATGTTGACCCACAAATTCTCACTGCCTTGATAATTCTCAGATGCCTAAAAAGATGTAATTCCTAATTTTTCTCAGTGGAAATAATATTCCAAAATAATCCATTTCACCAATGAAAAAGAACTCCAAACACACATTTACCATCACTTCAACAAAGCAGCCTATCTACTAAACCATATCCACTAAAAAATGACACCAGTTCTGGGTGATAAAAACTTAAAATCAATCTGTACAATGCACATATTTGCTCTCACATATATATACTAAAGTATGTATCAGGCTTATTCATCAATGATATAATTTAAAAAATGTTTTAGATATATAATTGACAAATAAACCTGATATATACTTTAATCAATATATGAGGGCAAATTTAAAATTAATCTAACAAGTATCAAAACTTTAAGAATGCTAAAAACATTAAGAATAACAGAAAAATATTTTAGCGCTCACCAATATTTTTTAAAAACAAAGAATAAAAGTAAAACATTAAAGTATTGTGTGTATCTATAATATATTTATAATAAGGTGTTGAAAATAATTTACAAATTATTTTAGTAAATTCTCTTAAAGGTACTCAGTGTTATTTGTGCATATACTAATATTGCCAAGATTGATAATTACATTCTTCCATGTAGAAGTTCATTATGGAAATTTTCAGGAAGGGAAACATGTAAAACTCTGAACAAACTCCATTTGAGTGGTGAGCAACAAGTAACACTCACTTGACTTCATTCAAAGAATAACCATGGCTCACTTTTCTATTTACATCTATTAATATGCTTTGCTGAACATTGCTATAGCCATTATTATTACTGGAAATTATGATGCCTCTTTCTGCAGAAGCAGTTATCTTTTCCTGTTTGGTATGATACAGTAGCTGGAACATATGCAAAAATATGTTAAGCAGATTGATAATGCCTTAATCACTAAATCACAATTCCTCTTGCTATCAGAGCAAAAATACAAAGAGGAAAAGTTGGAAATGTTAAAATAGAAAGTAAAATGCAATGTATAACTTATATAAAAGAAAAAAGTGATTTATTGGTTTTATTATTCATAAAAATATAAAGAATAACAATGTATTGATTAGACAAAAAAATAATAAAAATTAATAAAATAATCCAAAGGAAGTCTTACCTTTTTTTTTTTAATTCCACCTTTCTTTTTCAAAAGAAAAAAATTAGAATATATGTTTGAAAGTGATGGGGGTAGAAAACAAGTCAAAATTTGGTGAAAAATTATATTTCATTCAAATACATATGTAATTTCACGATGAAAGTTTAAATGAATGTGTAGTGTCTAAAAACAACAGAGTCATTTTCCAGGTTTTACAAATGTAAATATTTGAAAACAACAAAAGTCCTATTTTTTTTTCATGTTTATTTATCACTGAGAGAGAAACAGAGCCTGGGGGAGGGGCAGAGAGCGAGGGAGACACAGAACCCAAAGTAGGCTGCAGGCTCCCAGCTGTCAGCACAGATGCTGGGCTCGGACTCAGGAACCATGAGATCATGACCGGAGTCAAAGTTGGATGCTCAACCCGACTGAGCCACCCTGGCGCCCCAAAAATTCTATTTTAAAACTCATATACATAGAAAAAATAATAACTGAAAAATTAATGAACAGTATTTCCAACATAAAGAGAACATTATGGTTATAAATAGACAATATACTAAACAGGAAACTCAAGTGGCAAATGAACACATAAAAAGATGCTTAGTCACTGTAGTAATCTCGGTATGCACAATAAGTATCCATGAGATAGCATTCACATCCATTGCATGTGTAAAAGAAAAATCGTCTCACAATTACCAAATGTTGGTAGTGATATGAAGAAACAGGTACATTCACACCTAGCTGGTGAAAGTATCCATTAACACAGTGACTTGGAGTGCAATTAGACAACATTTGGTAAAGTTGCTGTGAATATGCTCAGACTCAACAATTTCACTTTTAACTATCTATACACACACACACACACACACACACACACACACACACACACACCCTACAGAAACTCTTGCATATCTGCATAATAAAACCAGTATAAGATGTACAATGTAACACTGTTTGTAACAACAATCTACCTAAATGTACAAGCTCTGCATGTCATAGGAAATTAGATGATGAAACTGAAGAAATGCTTTTAAAATTTGCAAATGACATTAAAATATGAATGCAAAGAAGAAAAAAATCACAGGGCAGATATCAAAGCTCAATGTTACATTGGTAAGCAAACTTGCTCATCTGAATTGAACATATCAGTCCTTGTAAGTAATGCATACAGAATTAGCATATCTATGTAATCAGGAAACATTTTAAAGTCAATCGTTTAAAGTGAAAATGACTACATAGAAAATGTGTTATTTCATACCTTTGCTATACAAGAGAATTTCATTAGTTGAAATAAACAGGGAAAAAGAACAAGAATGCTTCCCTGAAAATATTTAATAAACGTTACTACTATACAAATATAAAATGTAACAGTGACAAAGTTTCTCACCATACTTTTACCCAATCTACTCACCAAGTCTTAGTGTTAACTTCATACTTATAAAGATCATCCACCAATCCATATTTATTGCCTGGTAATGCTTTATAGCCTCCGTGAACATAAATGGATTTTGTTATTTCATCATACACACTGGTATGGCCATATCCACCTTGAACAATAGCTCCTTTAGTTTCTGGGACAAGCCACGTGTTTGATGCTGTAAGAGAATGAAGGTAAATCATGAACTTCAAGGAGTATTTAAAAATATAACTACTATATCACCAAACTACCAAGTAAATTCTAATACCACATTTTTATAAGTAAATTAAATATAACCAAATATTCATTTACTCCAAAAACAATTATTAAACATATGCTAGTTACTATGTTAAGCGCTAGAGATCAAAGTTGAGTAAGGCTGGTCTTTCTGTAGAAGAAACTCTGAAATATTGAAAATGCCAAATTTTTGGATGTACAATAGAAAAAGGAAAACTATTCGCACATTTATTTCTGTATTTGTAAATAACCCTGAGAAAAAGACTAACAGTTTATGAAAGCCTACTATGTGACAAGCTCTGAATTAGTCACTGATGTAACAAAAATTTAAAAAGATATGATCCCCACCCTTAAACGATTTTTAGCTATGTAATGGCCTACCATGTCTTGGTTATGAGCCCCACTCTCCCTTCTACAGACTCTTCTGTATTGCTGATGAAAACCTAAACAATAAATTTCCAAGACATCCTTGATAGCTGTATTAACTGATAGGTTCCACCAAGGGGCGTACTGGTGAGAGATTAGAAGGCAAAAATAACAAAGACATTCTGCCTTCATCCGTAGCAGCAGGAACACACAGATGACTAGAGAGGATAACAGCAGTGGTGACTTTATAGCCATAGCAGCAGGGGTAGTTCCTGCTCAAGGGCAGCGGTGACGCCTAGAGTAGCTTAGTGACAAATGTGGTAGGTATGTAGCAGCTTCCAGATTTTGGATGATCCCGCTCCCTTTGGTGTCTCTAATACTCTTGTAATTAACTCACCGTATTAAATCCCATTCTGCTTGCTATATCTAAAAGCACTTATTTCTAACTGCAAATTCACTGATGCAAGCATCAATCATATATACAAGGCATGCTTTTAAGAATATGCAGATAAACAAAACACAGATCCTTGGCCTTAGATAATTTTAGATTACAAAGAGCAACTATATAGAAATCTGTCATTGGTCTTTAGGTATTCACCCAGACCACACTTCTATCTTCCCTCTAACTGGCCATCTAAACTTTGGCATTGTAGGGGCGCCTGAGTGGCTCTGTCGGATAAGCTTCTGACTTCAGCTCAGGTCATGATCTCGCAGTTCACGCGTTCGAGCCCCACATCCGGCTCTGTGCTGACAGTCAGAGCTTGGAGCATCCTTTGGATTCTGTGACTCCTTCTCTCTGCCCCTCCCTGACTCACATTCTAACTCTCTCTCTCTCTCAAAAGTAAATAAACATTAAAAAAAAATTTTTTGTAACTTTGGCACTGTAGACAGCTCAACTGAAAATACTCAAATCAAGTAATATAAAATAAAGATGATCTTAAAAATCACTTACTTTTACATAATTCTAAGGTAGTGAAGAAAGTGATACTTCAATGGTCATAAAATTTAGAAATATCAAAAAGGAGTCACTAAGCCCATTTTAATTGATAAAACAAAACACATAAAAAAAATCAGAGTATATTTGTAACTAATGAGTATTACATTTTGGAGGTAATTTCAAAAATATGACATTAATAATAACTTATCAAAAATAACTTGAAAAATACTCTTTAACCACTATTAAAGCTCTACTCCTACAGTCCAATTGAAGGTTTCCATATTTTTATTCATTCTCTTTTTAATAAAGATAAACATTCTTCTTACCAAAAAATAATGTAGAAATAGAGGTCTTTAATGTAAAAGTGAATATGACCTTCTCTCCCAGCCTACTATCTAGAGATATTTTTCACAATTTGTTATGTTCAGACCACTTTCAGACTGTAATTCTAAATATTTTATTACACACATACAAAACACATTTAAATTACAAATATGTGTATACAGACCTATAAATACTTGTACCAAAAAAATCATGCTATTTTACAACTATTTTTTCAACTATTTTTTCACTTAAAGCAACTGGCGCAATTCTTCTATGACCCATTTATTATTTTTCAACAGTTAAATTCCACTCTATTAATGATACATAACTTATTTAAATAACTCTACACTATGACCCATTTGGGTTTCAATTTGTTCCTAGAAACAATAATGCAACAAACAACCCTGCAATCAACTGGAGCATCGTTATCTAATAAAACACATACTGTGTCTCAAGAAGTACCTCATTATTTCATGTAATAATAACCCTTTGAAAGGTTTATTATTGCTTTCTCTTCTTTACAGCTGAGGAATTTTAGAGTTAGAAAAACTAAGTACCACACCCCACTAAGTACAACAAGCAGACTCTGGAAACAGTGCACAAGACAACCAAAGGAGAAATCTGAAAAGTGTAAAGGTAGACTGGTTAGGGACTCCAGGACTAGAAGACAAGTGTCTCCTCACCCGTCAACAGAAGAAGGCTATGCAGGCCCCACATTTCTCAATTCCCCAACCTAGCAATAAAAAGGTGACTCAGGTCTCAAAAATAAATAAACGTTAAAAAAAAATTAAAAAAAAAAATAAGCAAACAGAGAAAGAGTTCCTTTTCCCCACCAGATCGAGACTGGAAAGGGAAATCCCACAAGACCTGAAGGATAAACCTAAACAGAGTGACTGCCTGCTAAAACAGAAAGAAGATTTAAATGGGACCCAAAGACTCCCAATAGCAAAATATCCAGGATACAATAATAAAAAAAAAAATCACTTGTCATACTGAGGACCAATAAAATCACAACTTTAATGAAAAGAAAACAAGTGACAGTAACACTGAGATGTTGAAATTACTTGACACGAATTTTTAAGTAGCCATGATAAAAACATTCCAACAAGCAATACATGTTCTTTTGAAACAAACAACAAATCTCAGCAGAAAGAAAGAATAGAAAGAATAGAAAGAATAGAAAGAAAGAAAGAAAGAAAGAAGAAAGAAAGAAAGAAAGAAAGAAAGAAAGAAAGAAAGAAAAAAGAAAGGAAAGAAACTTAAGGAAAAAAAGAAAAATGCAGTAACAAACAGAAACTCTATGTACAGGCTCAATATTAAAGTGGAGCTAACAGAAGACAGGGGATCCGTAAATTTGAGGACAAATCAATGAAACAAATCTGAATAAAAGAGAAAATCAACTGAAAAAAAGTTAAAATCTCAGAAACATTTTTGGAACAATAACAATTGATTCAACATTCACATCACTGGAATCCCAAAAGAGGAAAAGAGAACATAACTGAAAGAGTATTTGAAGAAACAATAACCAAAAACATCTAAATTTTGTACGAGACATGAACGTACAGATTCAAGAACCTTAGAGACGTCCAAATAAACAGAAGAAACCCACACCACGGCACATCATAAGAAAACTTATAAAAACTAAAGATGAAGACAAAAAGATCTTGAAAGCAGCCAGAGAGAAATGACACATTACTTACAGGGGTACATCAATGAGAATAACTCTGGATTTTTCATCTGAAACTATAAAGGCCTGAAGGGAGCAGCACATTTTTCAAATGCTGAAAAATAAGAACTGTCAGGCATGAATTCTATTCCAGCAAAATGATCCTTCAGGAATTAAATGGAAAAAAAATACTCTATGAAAAGAAAGAAAACTAAAAATTGTTGAAATGCGGCCCTCTCCTTAAAGGATGGTTAAAGGAAAAATTTTTAAACAGGAATGAAATAATAAAAGAAGGAATGTCAGAGCATCAGGAAAGAAAAATAGAGCAGAAATATGATTACACACAATAGACTATGCTTCTCCTCTACAAGGTTTATAAATCATGCCTGATAAAGGAAAAAAATATAATATCATCTAATATGAAAGGCAATGATGCTTAAAAGTGGAGAAGGTAAGGGGATGTGAAAGCAAACAAGGTTTCCACACTTCAAGTGAAGTGGTAAAATGTTGATACTGGTACTAGACTCTGATAAGTCACATATGCATTGTTTAACACCCAGATCAACCCCTAAGAAAACTACACAAAGAAATACATTCAAGAATACTATAAGTAAATCAAGGGGGCACCTGGGTGGCTCAGTTGGTTAAGCTTCCGACTCTTGATCTCGGCTCAGGTCATGATCTCATGGTTCGTGGGATAGAGCCCTGCGTCAGGCTCTATGCTAACAACACAGAGCCTGCTTGGGATTCTCTCTCTCCCTCTCTCTCTCTCTCTGCCCCTCCCCCACTCATGCTTGCTCACTCGCTCTGTCTCAAAATACATAAATTAACTTCAAAAAAAAGAATACTATAGGGGCGCCTGGGTGGCTCAGTCGGTTAAGCGTCCGACTTCAGCTCAGGTCACGATCTCGTGGTCCGCGGGTTCGAGCCCCGCATCGGGCTCTGGGCTGATGGCTCAGAGCCTGGAGCCTGCTTCCGATTCTGTGTTTCCCTCTATCTCTGCCCCTCCCCCGTTCATGCTGTGTCTCTCTCTGAAAAATAAATAAACGTTAAAAAAAAATTAAAAAAAAAAGAATACTATAAATAAATCAAGATGGAATTCTAAAAATTTTTCAAGTAATCCATTAGAAACAAGAGAAACAGAAGCATAAGAAACAGCAGAGAGAAAATAAACAATAACACAGACCGAGGCACTAATGTATCAAAATTACTTTAAATGTAAATGATCCATTTACATAAAATCCTAGAAGTAACCTAATTATAGAAATGGAGGACAGATGAGTGATTATCAAGGGTTAGAGACGGGAAGGGAGTGGGGGTGGAAGAGTTGTGGGTATGGCTTAAAAGGGCAATGTGAGGGGCACTTGGGTGACTCAGCTGAGTGACCCACTCTCAATTTTGGTTCAGGTCATGATCCCAGGGTTGGCACTGAGCCCCTCCTAGCTGAATATGGAGCCTGCCTGGGATTCTCTCTCTCTCCCTCTCCCCCAACCTCCTCTGCTCATACGCGCTCTCTATATAAAATAAAAAATAAAATTAAAAGCGCAATGTGAAGGAGTCTTGTGTGATATAGCTATTCTACACCTTGACTGCAGTGGTGGATACGTGAAACAATGTACAATAAGACTGCACAGAACGAAACCCATACCCACACAGGCGCACACAAATAAATACAAATGAAACAGGAAATCTGGAATAAGATCAGTGAATTGTATCAGTGTCAATATTCAGTTTGCAATATTGTAATACATTTTTTAAAATGTTCCCACTTTGGAAAACTCAATGAAGGGTACATTGGATCACTCTTGTAAGTGTATGTGAATCTACAGTGATCTCAAAATAAAAAGTTTAATTTAAAAATGTATATTCCCCTTATGAGTAACGGGAAGTTCATCATGAAATACAGTATTTCACTCAACTACTTGTTAAACACTTTTTTAAAAAATTAAAAGTGTGGAGCGCCTGGTTCAGTCGGTTAAGCGTCTGACTTCGGCTCAGGTCATGATCTTGCAGTTATTGGGTTCAAGCCCCCTGTCAGGCTCTGTGCTGACAGCTCGGAACCTGGAACCTACTTCAGATCCTGTATCTCCCCCTCTCTCTCTGCCCCTCTCCCACTCACGCTCTGTTTCTGTCTCAAAAATGAATAAACATAAAATAAGTTTTTAAAAAAATTAATAGTGTAACACCTATGATACAGGTCTAACACCAAAATCTGTATTCTAAATATTACGGCAGTTTTTCTCAAGGTTTGGTCACTAGCAATTCAATTAAGGAACCTACAGGTGGTACGGTAGTTTCAAATGAAAAATTAAGGAAATAATTTTTTCTTGTACTCGAAATGTAAAATTAACTATGATTCACATTTTCATTATATTTGTATTATTTTTGCATTTGGAAATGTGCACATACTCAGGGAACCAATTTTTCTTAGTAAACATTCCAAGTAAAAATATTGGTCATCTCAGAAAAAGTATTTTCTTATCATTTGTATGTTATTATTTGTATATGCATGAATTTTGCTTTTAACTTAGTAATGTGCTCCACCATATTCCCAATTTATAAAGAGTAGTTCATTAAAGAGAAAAGATAATGATGAAAACAGGTATGTGAATAAATGAAATAACTCCTAATAATACTATAAATGCCAGAAGCAAAAATGAATTTGTAGGTGAGGTAGCTACACATAGAGAAGGCTGAAGAAATCTGCAGAAAGATTCGCTCAAATCCTAAATTGAGTACTGATCTGCATATGCATAAAAGAAAACTACTTAAAGCCCATGTAAAGAACAACAACAACAACAAAAGACTAGCAGGCTGAATAACTCTTGGGTTCTCACACAGGGCTGGGAACAGTTGTGTTAGCAGACAGAAGAAAGACCTCACACAACAGGAGGCCTTAGGTAGAGTACAAAAAGGGCTGTAATACTGGAATAAGTTAGTCGTAAACTCAAAGTTGCTCTGGGTCCTAACAAACCTCAGAAGCAATCCCCCAAAATGCCTATACTATCCCAGATAACTGCATGTGAGTACAAAATCCAACATTCTTTCAAGCCACAACAAAATCCAGCAGCCAACGTGATAAAAATATACCATGTTTGGAATACATTTTAAAATTAACAAGCATACAGGGCAAAGAAAATATGACCCACAATGAGAAGGAAAATCAGTCAATAGAAGGTGACCCAGAAATAGCACAGAAGATAAAATCAGCAGAAACGAATGTTTTAAAAGCCATTGTAAATACATTCAAATATGTTCAGTAATGTTACAGAAAACATGAACATGGTAAGAAAGAAATGGTAGATAAAAAAAGACTCAAACAGAACTCCTGAAAATGGAAAAGATAATATCTGAATGAAAAATACATTGAGTAGAATTAACACAAGATTTGACGCTTTAGGAGAAAAGAACAGTGAACTTAAGATACAGAAACAAGAGCTATCCAAAATGAAACAACATGAACAAACAAAACATCCTAAAAAACAATGAACAGACTATCAGGGACCTTCTGAAAATATTAAAGAAGTCTAATCTAAGTGCAATAAGAGTTCCAGAAACGTGGTAGGTGGTGGGTGGACAGAAATAAAATTTAAATAAGTAATTTCTCAAATTCAGTTAAATCCATAAATCCACAAAACCAAGAACATTAATGAAATACAAACAGAAAGAAAGAAAGAAAGAAAGAAAGAAAGAAAGAAAGAAAGAAAGAAAGAAAAAAAGAAACCTACACCAAGGACTGGCATGAAGTAATATAGATGAACAAGCTAAAGAACAAAAATAAGAATTACAACTGACCTCTTATCAGAAAGAATGCTAAGTCAGAAGACAATCAAACTGCAGATTTTTAAACTAAGAAGGAAAAATAAGACTGTCAATCTAGAATTCTCTACCAAAACCAAAAATAACTATCAAAGTAGAATTCTCTACCCAACAAAATATTTTCCAAAAATGAAACTGAAACAAAACTTTCTCAGACAAAAAAAAAAAAAAAAAAGCAGAAGTGTAACACCACAGACTTGCCCATGATATGACAAAGGAAGTTCTTTAAGCTGGATGACAATAACAGCTAATACCAGACAGAATCTGGATTTACATAGATGAATGCAGAGTGTAGGAAAGCTGGATATGTAGATAAATACAAGACACAATTTCTCATTTCTTGTCTCCCTAAAATGATAACTTACTTACAAAACAAAAAGCACAATTTACTATGCTGTTCATAATATATGAGATATAATATTAGCACAAAGGAAAAGAGGAGAAATGCAGGAAATCCTGAGGTTCTAACACTAAATATGAAATGGAAGAATATTAAAGGTAGAATCTGATAAGCTAAAGACATGTACTTAGACCAATCCCAACAAAAATAAAACAAAAAATGTACAGTTAACAAATTGATAGTCCTACAGATTCAAGAAGTTGAGCAAATCACAAACAAAATTGAAAGAAACCCACACCTAAACACATCACAATTAGGCTGCTGAAAACTGAAGATAAACAAAACACCTCAGAAGAGGTTAAAGAAAAACAAGTTCAAACAACTGTGATTTTTACCCTAAAAAATGACGGAGGCCAGAAAGAAAAGCCCAACACTTTCTAAAGTGCTGACAAATAACTGTAACTCAGAATTCTATGACAGGCAAAACTATCTTTCAGGGATGACTGTGAAATACAGAGATTCTCAGATATAGAAAAAACAGGATAATCCATATCCAGCAGGCCCGCCCTAAAAAAAAATGTTAAAAGAAGCTGTTAACAGAAGACAACTTGGAATGAGGGCAGATAATGTATTACAGGGATCTAAAAATTATAATTGTAAAAATTATGACCAATAACTAAACATTTAAATGTATGAAGCAAAAACTGATAGAACTAAAAAATTAAATAGTTAAATCCACAATCATAAATGGAGATTTCTACATTAGTCTTTCAGTAACTAAGGAAAATTACTAAGACTTGAACAACTCCACCCACCATCACAAAACTGGCATTTATAGAACACCCCGACCACTGCAGCAAAATACACACACATCCTTTTTAATTGACACTTGACATTCACCAAGACGGACCATATTCTCAGCCAGAAGATAAGACTCACAAAAATGTTAATAGCAAAACATACAGTCTCTGACAAGAACTATATTAAACAAAAAATAATGACAAGAAATATACCTGAAAAATCTTCATGTATTTGGATTAAACTAAATACTACTAATCAACCCAAAGAGAAGCCAAAGAAAAAAATCACACAAAAAAAATCAGAAAGCACTTTGGATTAAGTGGAAACAAGAATACTTTTGAAAATATGCAGGATACTGCTTAAGCAGTCAGTCCTTCTCATGGGTGGTTCCTTGACAACAGCAAATGGAATTACCTAGAAACCTTTTAAAAATGGAAGTTTGCTGGCACCAATCCTCACATAATGAATAAGAAAATCAGGGGTTAGGAGAGAGCAATCTATTGTAACAACCATCCAAGTGATTCTTACGTATATTAAAGTTTGAAACTATTGGATAAAAAAGAAATTTATAGCAATAAACACATATATTTAAAAGGAAGAAAAAAGGTCTTTATCAATTCAATGCTCTAATCTTCCACCTTAAAAAGGTAGTAAAACAGAGGGAATAAAACCCAAATAAGAAAAGAAATATAAAAATAAAGCACTAATCAATAAAAATAGAAAACAGGAAAGAAAAGCTACTTCTTTGAAAAGATCAATAAAGTTGTTTAACTTATTAATCTTTAGTCAACCTGACAAGAGAAGACACAAATTATTCATATCAGATATAAGAAAGATATCACTACACAGTTTACAAATATTAAAAAGAATAATAAGAATATAAATTAATGGCTTTATGCAAACAAATTTACCATCTCAATGATATGGACAAACTGCCAAAATAAACTACCAAGGCTCATTCACAAAGAAATGGGTAACTTGAGTATCTCTAACATTAAAGAAAATAAATGTTATAGTCAAAATCTTTCTGACAAAGAAGGCTCATGAGCCAGACAGTTTCACTGGTGAGTTCCATCAAACATTTGAGAAAGAAATAATACCAATTCTACACAAACTCTTATTATAGGAAATAGAATGGAATGAAACACTCCCCAAATCACTATCATTACCCAGACTGCAAAATCAGACAAAGACATTATAAAAACAGAAAACTAGTCCAATATCTCTGATGAGCATAAACATAAAAATCCTTAATATTTTTAGCAAATCAATTCTAGCAATATATGAAAAGGATAATATATTATGACCAATAGGGCTTGCCCACAAATGCAATAGTTGTTTAACATCTGAAAGTCAGTGTTATTCACTATAGTAAGAAATAAAAAAATATATAATAAAAGGACAAATGATCTTCCCAACAGATGCAGAAAAATTATTTGACAAAATTTAACATCATCGATGAAATAGACTCGGCAAACTAGATTTCCTTGACCTGATAAGAAGCATCTAGAAAGCATACCACTAACATAATAATTAAAAGACTGGAACTTTCCCTCCTAAAATAGGAAAAAAGGCAGGATTATCTGCTTCCACTACTCCTACTCAGCACTGTACCAGAGGTACTGCCACTGAAAAAATACAAAGAAAATAAGTAAAAGGTATACAAGTTGAAAAGGAAGAATTTACTAGCATGATTTTAACACATGATTCTCTATGCAGATAATAAAAAAAGCTACCAGGATTAATAAATGTGTCAAGCAAAGTTGCAAAATACCAGTTCAATATGAAAAATCAATTGCTTTTCTATATACTAGCAATCAACAATTATAAGTTGAAATTTTAAATGCCATTTACAGGCAAACATGATAATCACTACACTACACAAATACCTGCAAAATGCCATTTACAATAACATAAAAATATTAAATACTTACATATAAATTTAGCAAACTGTGTGCAACACACTGAAAATCATAATACATTGCTGAAAATGTTAAAGACCTAAATAATACTGAAATACACTGTGTCCATGACTTAGAAGAATACTGTTAGACTCAATTTTCCCCTCTATATGTAACTCAACCTCAATTAAAATCCCTACAATCTTTTTTAAAAGAAATTGACAAGCCGATTCTAAATTTTATAATGGTAATGTAGAGTACACAGAATAGACCAAACTTTTTGAAAACAGAAAAAAGGACAGAGGATTTATACTGCCTGATTTATAAATCTACCATAATCAATAAAGTGTGTTTGTGGAGTAAATATAATGTACATCATTGGATCAAAAAAGAGTCCAAAATTAAAACATATATACAAATGACATTTACCAAGGTAATTCAATGGAGAAAGGAAAATCTTTTCAACAAATGTTATTGGAGAATTAGGATATTAAAAAAAAAACACTCAGTCCTTACTTCATATCATATATGAAAATTAATTCAAACAGATGAAAGATCTGAGGATAAGAGCCAAAACTATAAACAGCTAATAGAAAGTGCAAGAAAAAAACCTTTGTGACCTTGACAAAGATCTATTAGCTAGAACACAAAAACCACAAAGCATAAAAAATTGACAATTATATTTTATCCAAATTTAAAATCTCTGCTTTTTAAAAGACACTATAAAGAAGAAATGCATATATTTTTTAAAAAACAACTTTAAAAGAGGAAAACCTGAAAGACAATGAATTATACACATCAATATAAAGAAAGGGAAAAAGCTTAACAAATCAAAATATATTAAAAGGAAATCATAAAAAAAAATAAGAATTGAATGAATATGCAAAACAAATCATTAACCTCAAAAGCTGGTACTTTGAAAAGTATTAAGATTCATTATCCTCTGCAGAATCTGCTCAAGACAAAAAGAAAGAAGGCTGAAATAAGCCAATATTAGTAATTTAAAGGAGGCATAGCTATAAAATATTCTAAACTTCACTAACAGCATATTATGAAGAACTGTAAGTAATACACTTGAAGATTTAAATAAAATAGACAAATTCTGAGATAATAATCAAATGCTAATTCTGACAAGAAGAGAGAAAAAAAACCTGAGTAGATTTATAACTATTAGATGAATTGAATATCTTGTTTTAAAACCTTGCCACAAGGGAATTAAAAGCAAAAATGAACTACTGGGACCTTATGAAGATAAAGAGCTTCTGCACAGCAAAGGAAACAACCAACAAAACTAAAAGACAACCAACGGAATGGGAAAAGATATTTGCAAATGATATATCAGAAAAAGGGCTAGTATCCAAAATCTAGAAAGAGCTCACCAAACTCCACACCTGAAAAACAAATAACCCAGTGAAGAAATGGGCAGAAAACATGAATAGACACTTCTCTAAAGAAGACATCCAGATGGCCAACAGGCACATAAAAAGATGCTCAACGTCACTCCTCATCAGGGAAATACAAATCAAAACCACACTCAGATATCACCTCATGCCAGTCAGAGTGGCCAAAATGAACAAATCGGGAGACTATAGATGCCGGAGAGGATGTGGAGAAACGGGAACCCTCTTGCAATGTTGGTGAGAATGCAAATTGGTGCAGCCACTCTGGAAAACAGTGTGGAGGTTCCTCAGAAAATTAAAAATAGACCTACCCTATGACCCAGCAATAGCACTGCTAGGAATTTACCCAAGGGATACAGGAGTACTGATGCATAGAGGCACTTGTACCCCAATGTTTATAGCAGCACTCTCAACAATAGCCAAATTATGGAAAGAGCCTAAATGTCCATCAACTGATGAATGGATAAAGAAATTGTGGTTTATATACACAACGGAGTACTACGTGGCAATGAGAAAGAATGAAATATGGCCCTTTGTAGCAACATGGATGGAACTGGAGAGTGTGATGCTAAGTGAAATAAGCCATACAGAGAAAGACAGATACCATATGGTTTCACTCTTACGTGGATCCTGAGAAACTTAACAGAAACCCATGGGGGAGGGGAAGGAAAAAAAAAGGGGGGGAGGTTAGAGTGGAAGAGAGCCAAAGCATAAGAGACTCTTAAAAACTGAGAACAAACTAAGGATTGATGGGGGGTGGGAGGGAGGGGAGGGTGGGTGATGGGTATCGAGGAGGGCACCTTTTGGGATGAGCACTGGGTGTTGTATGGAAACCAATTTGACAATAAACTTCATATATTGAAAAGAAAAAAATAATAAAAAGAAATAAATAAAACCTTGCCACAAAGAAAACTCCAGACCCAGATGACTTCACCAATTTCTACCAAACATTTTTGGGAAAAGTAGTAACAACTGAAAGTCTTCCAGATAATAGAAACAAAATTATACACCAGGCAGCGAATCCAGCAAAACAGAAACGGTTTCTCAAAAAGTTATCTGTAGAAGAGATTACATACAGCTTTACTCTAAAACCCTAGAGGTCTGCACTGCAATTCTCAAAAAAATAAAAACAAAACCAGATAATTAGTAATTATCTAACATGAGGAAGTTTCCAGTCAGTGTTCAAATTCCTACTTATTTTATAAGCTTTTTTTAAGTTTGTTTGGAAGCAGGATCCAAATGAGATCCATACACTTCAGTTGTCTGATATGTCTATTAAATCTCTTTTAATCTGCACAGTCTCCATCTTTTTTTTTAATTGCCAATGGTTTGCTCTTCCACATTTTTTGTAAATTTCTAGGATGAAGGCAAAGAAGTTGTACTTTAATATTAAATGACCACTGACCCAATAAAAGGACAAGAGAAGTTAAGTCTTTAGATACCAGAATTATGAATCGATAGTAATGATGGGCTGAAACTCTTTTAATAATAAATGTCAGGCCCTTCACAGAGTTACCACCGTTAAATAAACAAGTATAGGATGGAGTATACCTCCCTTCACAGTAATTGTATACAAAACAAAACAAAAATAATGAACTAAGTAAAAGTTTTGTTTTCTTTAGGCTGTCGAGTCATCACAGTAATATCAGTATAAAATAAAATATATCTAGGGGAAGTAATAGTCTCACATTAGATGAGACACCATGCTCTGTAAGCTCTATTAACTCTGAATAGGTTATTACAAAGTGTAATTTGTCCAGAGAGAGTGCTAAAGATAACAAAAGGTCAACTAAGATACTGTGTATTTTATAATTATATAATCCAATCTCCCCGTTTACTAGCTGGGTGCGCACTGGCCACTTGTGTGAGACATCTGTGCCTCAGTTCCCTTACTTATAGAACTTGAAAAGAATAGTTTATATTTACATGTTCCCTTTGAGTTAACTTTGAGTTAACACGTGTTACCACCACCACCTAGCACAGAGTACAGCCTCAGAAAATGTTAGCCGCTATTCTCATTACTACAGAATAGTCTTTAAATCATTAATACCTGTGTTCATTCAAGGCATTAACAAAAGATATGAATGGAAACCCTGTTCACCTTCAGGGAAGACCGAAGGAAGTAGAGATGCTTGTCTGAAGAATAGAAGGTAAGTGGAAAGTAAGGCATCTCAAAACATCTGCAGGGCCAACATGTGGAAGCATGAGTAATTTGCCCCTGTACAGTTCTATACAGTCATGAAAAATCAAGCACAAATTTATAAGATGTGCATATGTCTTCTAAATATAAATAGAATTTTTAAAAAATATACAATACAGTGGCTGCCTTGTAAGGGACCAAGATCTCCATCAGTGAAAGAACCTTAAACAGAAAAAGACCTGAATTTTCTGAGTCTTGAATACACATGTAGTGAAATTTAATGTAACCAATGCATATTTTAAGATACAGAATATTCATATAGCGTTTAAACAGTTTTAAAAACATATGATGTAATAATTTCACTTACCAAAACTGAGTCTTTTTATTGTGATATATTCTGAAACATTTAGAAAACATGAAAATATATATATAATCTGAGCAGCAGCCTCTGTCATACAGACTAAGCAATTTATTAAAGCAATACTTTACTTATTACATTAAAACTATTTCACTTTATCTAATTAGTCCTGAAAAGTTCTTCACAAATGAAATTCCGTATCAAATGCCAAACCTAATTTAAGACAGTAAAAGTACACATTTTATGATTCCTATGATTGAATTACTTTTAAAAAGGAGAGATTTCCTCTATTAAAAATCCCTAATTTCCACCACCTGATACATCTGTCCTATAGATCTGTATTTTCAGACACTAGTGTGCTGAAAAGCAATATCCGATTTACACCACCAAATTTTGAAAAACACGTGATGTTAAGAGCTGAAGAGAAAGTAACATATCACTATCCTTACAGAGAAAAAAAACTAAAAATGTCGTATCTCTTGGTTTTTAAATCAAAAGGAAAAAAGTTAAAATGGCATTAATAATGGCTTCCCAACTACACCTTCCAAATTCCAAAAGCATGAAAAATCTAAAGCAAAACATTAATATTATACTAACCTTGAGATTCACATTGAGATTCTTAGAAAGTTTATGAGGTATTGCTAACCTAAAGTGAAATAAATTTCCCTCAGGACTAACCCAGAATAGCTTTATGGTCCAAGTTAGTAAAACCATCCACATAAGTCCCCTCTGAGATTTACAGATTCCCTAAAAGCCATAATTCTAAGCATAGCAGAAAGGACAAACTGACGTTTCCTTCACTGCCAGAGGAAGTTCAGAGGAACTCTTTGTAATCATCACTTCAAATACATACCCTATATAAACAAATATGAAAAAATACACATCCACTCCTTGTAGCCTATTTTTAGCATTTTATTTGGAAATAATTTCAAGGGTACAAACAAGTTCCAAGAGTAGTCAAAGATTTCCCATATACCCATTTCTCAGATTCATTAATTGTTAATGCTTTGTTCCATTTTATTATTCTCCTTCTCCCTCCCTCTCTACACACACACACACACACACACACACACGCATTCGGGCACACACAAGCACAATAACTGTATACATCATTCCTCTTACCCCTATATATTTTGGTGTATATTTTAATAACAAAGACTTTCTTTTTACATAACCATATTACAGCTATTAATATCAAGAAATTCAACATTTATAGAATGCTTTAATACACATAAATATTTCAGTTTGTAAACTGAGCCAATAATGCCCTTCATAGCATTTTTTCATCCGGCACAGATACAGTCAGAAGTCACCTACCATATTCAGTTGTCATGTTTCTGGGGTTTTTTTAGAGAGAGAGAGAGAGAGAGAGAGAGAGAGAGAGAGAGTGCATGTATGTGAGTGGCAGGAGAGAGGGGCAGAAGGAGAGAGAATCCAAAGCAGGCTTCACACCCAGCGTGGAGCCTGCTGCAGGATTTGATTCTGTGACCCTGGGATCATGACCTGAGCTGAAACCAGAGTTGAACACTCAACTGACTGAGACACCCAGGCACCCCAGTTGCCATGTTTCTTAAGCCTCCTTTACTCTGGAACAATTTTTCAGCCTTTGTCTCTCGTGACATCGACATTTTTGAAGAATAAAACTCTTCCCCTTTTTAAAGACAAAGTTCCTCATTTGAGGTTTGTATGATACTGCTTAATGATTAGACTCAGGTTTGCAGTCCTGTGACCCATAGACCAAATAATAGCTAGCGGCTCATATTTGTAAATAAATATTTTTGGTACACAGGCATATTTATTCATTTACATATTATCTATGGCTTGCTTTCAAATTCCACTGGCAGAACTGAGTGGATGAAACAGAGACTGTATAATCTACAAAGCCCAAAATATTTACTGTCTGAACCTGCACAGATGAAGTTTGCCAAGCCTTACTATAAGTGATGTTGCTCTCGGCAGCTATCATATCCAGAGGGACACAATGTGTGATTTCCCATGGTTTGTGATGTGAATTTTGATCATTCAGACAAAGAACTATTCTTTCCTGTAACCTATAAACAATCTGTGGGAAAGACATTTTAATATCATGCATATCTCATCAAAAATCTGTCCCTACCCCCACAGACTTAACATCTATTGAGGATTCTTTCCCAAACCAATTTTTACTACAGTTACGCAAAATGATGATTTTTCAATTCCAGCAATGCCAGTCAGCATTCTGTGTAAGAAACAGGTTTCGCCCCCTCCTCTGTCCGTTGGTCTGTCCATTATCTGTATAAGTTCACAAATTCCTATTGTTTCAAGTTTATAATTTACTACTTTCCTAAATTATTTTGATGCTCAAAGTATCCCAGATTTTACCAAACCCCTTCAAGCTGATTCCTGTGTTCTTTTGACAGGACCTATCATTTTCGTGAGCACTTCCTTAATTTGATATAATAAGATATACCAAGTTCATCTTTTTTTTTCCTGCCACAACCCTAGAAAGAGCCATTTCTCCAAGGAGCCCTGCTTTCTCTTCTTGGTAATGTTATTAGAAACTGGATCTGAGAATATGGATGATCATTGTGCTCACTACCAAGGGGGTGTCTTGGCTTCGAGGCCCTTTCAGAAGAACCTACATCTGGAACTGTGAGCCTGCCTGCCCATTTGTCTGTCTGTCTACCTGCCTAATCACAAACTCTCACTGATACCTCCAATTCCAATCCACCAGGCAGGATTATTCCTTGCCTTCTCCATTTCATATTTGTACCTCCTGCTTTCTACCTTGAGAACTTTAGCTCACATTTTCTCATTTTTTTTTCAATCTGGCAATACACCAAAAATAATGTAGTACTGCTTCACCCAAACCTTCAAAGAACAAACCTAAAAAATCTGCTTGCACTTCTTCCCAAATAATGAGAACGTGTAACCAGATGCTGTGTTAAAAAGGCACGTGGATTAGTTCTGCTCTCCTGCTTTCAGTGTGATTGTGTTATTCATCTGAAACATGGTTGAGTTTTGTTTCAGTTTGCATTGTCCTGGAGTTTTCTTCCTTGTTGATTTTTTTAAGCAGATAATCAATATGCTTCTAAAAATCAAAACTACTGAGAAGGATACTTTCATTTCCTACCCTTCCCACACCACTCTCCCCCATCTTCTGTAGGTAACCAACATCACTGTGTTCTAGTTTATCCTTCCAGTGTTCATTTCTGCTCATATAGGCAGGCATAAAAATATTTTCTGGAGGCGCCTGGGTGGCTCAGTCGGTTAAGTGTCCAAATCTTGCTTTCAGTTCAGGTCATGATCTCACGGTTTCATGAGTTAGAGCCCCACATCTGGCTCTGGGCTGGCAGCACGGAGACTGCTTGGGATTCTCTCTCTCCCCCTCTCTCCCCACTTGCGCTCTCTCTCTCTCAAAATAAAGAGATAAAGGATATTTTCTGATTTCCCCTACATTTCTCCACAAAAAGTAGCATGTGATATACACTTTTTTGCACTTGGTCACTTAACATATCCTGTAAATAAATCACTCCATATGATTTCAAAGAGTTCTTCATTCTTTTCGGCAACTGCATAGTATACCACAAATGTGGATGCACCATGCTTTCTTTATACGCCACTCTGTTATGTTTGCACTGAAGGAGTTTCCAAATAATGTCACAAGGAATAACTTTGTCCATACCAAATTTTTTTAAATGTATTTTTGCATTTCTGGAGATACAACTGAAGCATGAATTCCTTGAAATGGAATTGGTATGCATTTTGTTAGATAAATAGGTGGGGGTTTGTTCCTACATTAGTGACTTTCAAGAATGGTTTATAGTTTTCTCTAAAGAAAGTTGAACATTTCTTGTCAAAAAAAATATACACCTAAGTGATTTAGCTTCATTTTAGCTATTCCAAATGTATTTTCTCTTCCGTAGGTCTTCTAATTGCCTATTGTGTATAGCATACATGAAAAATATTGATTTTTGCATATTAATTTTATAACCTGTTACCTTGCTGAATTCTTTCATTGTTTTATTATTTCAGTTAGTCCTATTACTGTGTAAGGTTTTTCAGGAATTCTATTATCACCTGCAAATAGTTTAAGTTCTCCTTATCGAATTCCTATTCCTCTAATTGTTTCCTCTACTACCTCCAGAAAAATGTTCAATAGTTATGAAGATTTTGCGCACCCTTGTTTTGGTCTGGACCTTAACACAAATGCCTTTTTCTCCATATAAGATGCTGGCTTTGGGATTGAAATAGATAACATTTATTGTGTTCAAACATCCACTTCAATTTGTCATGGGTTTTAATTAGGAATGGGATTGTTTAGCATGGTCACTAGACCTACATTGTGAATTTTATTAATGCATTTCTCGAAAGTGAATCATCCTTGGAATCCTAATTATATATTCCACTTGATTATGGTGTATTATTTTCTTGGTGTGCAATGAAGTTCACTCATTTTAAGATTTTTTGTAGTGATACCTAAGAGAAAGCATTTTAATTCATTCTGAGTCATATAGGTCTATAATCTTCTATTTCTAAGATAACTGTATCAGGTTAAGTGGCGATGTTAAATTTCCTTTCTACAACAAATTTGTAAGTTTTCCTTCCTTTTCTAGTGCCTAAAACAATTTATGAGCACTGCTAAACTTAACCTATAACATCATCTAGGCCTGTTGATTTCTCTATTTTTTTTCCTATGGAAATTCATCTATATAAACTTTCTATCTCTACTGGGTTCAATTTTAGAAAACTGTTATTTTCTAAGAAATTATCCATTTCTTCTAAATTTTCAAATTTATTTGCATAGATGTAAAAAGTAGTCCTCTTTTTTTTTTTAATTTCCTCTTGGGGCACTAAGGTGGCTCAGAGGTCCGGTAAGTACCCAACTCTTGATTTGGGCTCAGGTCATTATCTTGCAGTTCCTGAGCTCCAGCCCTGTGTCAGGCTCTGTGTTGACAGTGCGGACCCAGCTTGGAATCCACTCTCTGTCTGCCCCCTCCCTGCTCTCTCTCTCAAAATAAATAAATAAACTTAAAAAAAAATCTTTACCAATATTATTTTCCCCTTGTCATTTCTTATTTTGTATATTTGCGGTTTCTCCCTAGTGGTTTATTTAATTATTTTTAAAAATAGAATTATAATCTATTAAATTGATTTATTGTCTTTCTGTTCTTACATCAATAATTTCTGATTTTATTTTTATTATTTGCTTTCTTGTACGTGTGTGTGTGTGTGTGTGTGTGTGTGTGTAGTTTGTTCTATTTTCTGCTTTTTGAGTTGGGACTGTGGTTCCCCTATTTTCATTCATATTAATAGAGTTGTTTAATGCTATAAATATTCCTCTGATAACTGTATAAATTTATCTCATAGACTCCTATATGTATTGATTTTACTGCCATTATTTTTCAGCAATTTTGTAACTAAAGCTTATATCTCCCCTTTCACCTATTAGAAAGGTTTTATTTAATATTCCCACTTTTGGGAATCTACTCATTTTCTTTTCATCCTAATATATGATCAACTCATTTTTTGTGAGTTTTCCAAAAGCACTTGAGAAGATAACATCGTCCATAATCAGGCTGTGTTTTTTGACATACAATCTTAACACCGCTTTATTGATTACGTTGTTTAGATTTTTTTTTTTTTACCTTGTCTTACTTTCTGTCTTGTCGTAAAAAGTAATGTTTGAACTGTTTTGTAAAGACATTGGTGCTAGTATCTACTTCTCTTTGCATTGCCTGTAGTTTCTGCTTTAAATAGCTGGCTGCTGGGCTATTGGGTACATAGATATTCTTCTATTACATATTATATCTTCATGTTGAATTGTGGTTTTTAATATAATAAGGTATTCTTGACTCATAATATTTTGATGGCCTGAATTCTACTTCCTCTGACATTAGGATCACAACCCTGCTATCTCATTGAATCCAATTATTGTGTTCAATAAAAGCTAAGAGCAGGCTCCAATGATGGTGCCTCCAGTTTCCTTTTATGCCTTCTTTATATGCAATAAAACACTCTGGGCACTGCAATAAGAAAGCTGAAAGTGACCATACATTTCATCCTAGCATCTCCCTTCCAAGCAACTTGTTTTCTTATTAGTTTTTTTTAGCATGGTTGGTAATAACTGATGAGCAATTAATTAATTTCTAGGATGATGAAACAGCAAAGTGTTTCAAAACGTAATAAAAATAAACACTAAGATCCTACAGTATATCTTAGATTTGTAAAAGCATCCAATAGATCCATCTGGTAATTGCACACAGAATATTTTATTCTATATTTTTTAAGTAAGTAAATGATCTCTTTGTTCTCCCGAAGACTTCTAAAAAAGAATGGCATTTACGAAATAACAGTCTTCACAGAATGTTGGGTCTGCCCAAAAAAACAAAATTGGGACCAATCAACCTAAATGCAGACCAGGTTAAACAGCATCCTTTGACTCTTATAGGAGTCTAGGTTCTTTCTCTGCTTTCCCTTTTGCCTCACCCTCCTCCCATTTTTAGTTGCATTCTTTCTCGTTGGAAGGAAGACATAATATCTGCATATTAGTTGTCGCCTGACACCCCTACTGGTGTTTCAGTGTTAGCTCTAAAATTAAATACATGAAACTTTCTCCACCAGTCTTTTACCTGAAGTGTTCCCATTCATCTCTTTGTTAGATGAAGCTTATTCTCTAGGAGAGGGGTTGACAAATTACAGTCCACAGGCTAAATCCAGCCCAACAACTGTTTCTGTAAATCAAGTTTTATTGGAATACAGCCACACTCATTCATTTATGTATGTTACACCACTGCATGCGTACAGCTTCAATAGCAGAATGGAGTAGCGACAACAGAGATTGTGTGGCATACAAAGCCTAAATTGTTTACAATCTATATACCTTTACAAAAAAGTCTGCACATTTCTACTCTACTACATTTCTCAGGTAAGGGCACAAATACACATAATCACCTGAGTTTTTCCATGTTCAAACAGTTTTTTCTATAACCTTCACACTTGAAGGACAGTTTGGCAAGATATAAAACCCTTAACCTACACTTATTTCCTTGACTTTCTTGAAAAATTTGCTCCTTGGTTGCCTTGATTTGTATGTTGCTTTTGAAAAATCTAATACTAAGCTAATCTCTTATCCTTGTAAGATATTTTATCTTTCTGCCTGAAAATCCTGAGGATTTATCTTTTAAAATATGGTATTTTTATCAAGGTGTCTCAAAATTGTTGCTGTGGATGAATTTAACCAGATACTCAACCGAAAAGCTCATAAACAGGAGAATGGATAAAGGAATGATGATAGAGTCATATAATGAAATACAGTAATGCAAAGGCATTAAGAACAGTAATACGCAACAACATAGATGAATGTTGGTAATACAGTGGTGAATGAAATAGAAGAAATCCTCAGAAAACTGTATAAACATTATTTCCTTTTTTTTTTTAAAGAAATAAGGACTCTCTTTTTTTCATTATTTTTTAATGTTTATTTATTTACTTTTGAGAGGCAGAGACAGAGCACAAGCTGGGGAGGGACAGAGAGAGAGGGAGACACAGAATCCTTAGCAGGCTCCAAGCTCCAGCACAGAGCCGGACGCGGGGCTCAAACCCACAGATCGTGAGATCATGACCTGAGCTGAGGTCGGACGCCCAACAGACTGAGCCACCCAGGCACCCCAAAATATTATTTCCTTTTTATAAAACTCTAAACCAAGGAAGCAAAACAATATGCAATATAAGTATACATGTATAAAAAGCTATTTTTAAGAACAAATCCATAAAAAGAAATTCTAGATTTTGGAATAGTGGAGAAGCAGAAAACTTTTTAAAAATTCAGTAATTTTTTAAGGAATATGATTATAATGTGAAAACTTGAAGGACTATAAGAAATGGTTATGTTTTTTAATAAATATCCTCTTATTGGGGCACCTGGGTGGCTCAGTGGGCTAAGCGTCCGACTTCAGCTCAGGTCACGATCTCACAGTTCGTGAGTTCGAGCCCCATGTTGGGCTCTGTGCTGCCACCTGAAACCCTGGAGCCTCCTTCAGATTCTGTGTCTCCCTCTCTCTCTGCCCCTCCCCTGCTCATGCTCTGTCTCTCTCTGTCTCAAAAATAAATAAAAACATTAAAAAAAATTTTTTTTAAACTTGGCTAATAGACTTTAAATAACAGTAAGGAAATACATAGATACAACTTTTAAAGAATATGTGTTCAAAACCCTATTCATTCATCCAAATACTTACCAAGCACTTAATACCTGGCACTTTACTGGAAAGCACACATAAAGAGAGGCGTACGGCAGGATTCCTGCTCTAAAATTAACTTCTCAGAAGCATGTAAGTACAAATATAAAGCAGTATATACGTCACATTCATTTATAAACAAAGAGAGGAATTTAGAGGAAAATTAAACCACTTCCAAAAAATGAAAAATGCAGTGAATATAGCTGTGGAATAAGAGTCTCTTCACCGTTATACATATATAAAGGCCACCTTCACATTGTTACTTAAAAGTCTAGGGAGCATTTACTGCAAGCCAATCTCTTCATTACGCATGTTCCTGACTTTTCCAATAATTCTGTGCATAAAGCTTGTTGGTTACTGTCACTGTCACTCCTGACAGCTCAACATCACTTTTAGAAGCTGTGCTCCAGGGCGTCCTCATGGAAAATTTTCTGCCAGATCTACTTGTGTGTGGCCCACATAAGCTATTTTCTCAAGTATTCTATTGTTATACATCTATGCACAATTTTCATATAAAAGACACCACCCTGAGTGAAACGTATCTTCAGCTAAAGGGTGGATTGTTTTTGGAGACACAAACCACAGGACTCATCAACTAACAAGAAGTTTAAAAGTTAAAGAAGGAAATTTCAAAGATGAAGTGTTAATTTGAAAACTCCATCACTCCTGTGGTTTTTGGCTTTACTAGTGGACACTTTCATGGACACCTTCTCATGCTGGCATTACTTCTCAACTCCTCGAACAGTGTTACTTGCGTTTTCCCAAATAAAACTCTTTCACCTGAATCCTTGTTTAACAGTCTGCTTCCAGGAAAACCCAAGTTTAAAAAGATCCTGTATTTCCTGCCTTCCTGCTAACTTCTTTGCTCCCCTTTACAAGTAAATTTCCTTGAAAGAGTTGACTTCGCCTATTGTTTCCAGTTCCACTCTCCCTCCCTCCTAAATCCAATCCAGTCAGGCTTTTACTACCCTCCCCTCACTGCATAAAAAGTGTTCTTGGCAAAATCACCTATCACCTGCACAGTACTAAAGTTAATGGCCAATCCTTAGAAATCATTTTCCTTGAGCCATCAGCAGAGTAACATTTGGCAAGGTTGATTACTTTTCTGTAATAATCTTTTTGGCTTCTAGTTCACAACACCATTTTTCCTTGCTCATTTTCTTCTCCTTCTTATGGAACACCATAGGGCCCAATCCTTTTCTTCTTTCTATCTATACCCATTTCCTTAGTGATCTGATCCAGTCTCGTGCCTTTAAATACCATCTACATTCTACGAGTTCCCAACTTTACATCTCCAGCCCAGATCTCTCTGTAGTCTACTTTAATGTCTAATGGATATCTCACTTATATATAACATATCCAAACTAAACTCCTGACCTTCAAACCACCTTCACCTCAAACCTGCTTCACAATCTTCTACATTCATTACGGCATTCATCTTTCCAGCTTCTCAGACCAAAAACATTGGAATCATCCTTGTCTCTTTCCTCTCTTTGATCTCAGACTTTACATCCAAACCCTCAGCAAATACTATTATTTCTACTTTTAAAACATATAGATCAAATTAACTAATTCTCATCATCTCCAGTACTACCACCCTGATCTAAGCCACCTCACTGCTCACATTACTGTAACAACTCCCTCACTGGCCTCCTTGCTTCTGTCTTTCCTCCCTAGAGTTTATTTTCAACACAGACAAAATGATGCAAGACAAAATGATGCATTTAAAAGTATGCCATTGCTCTGCTCAAAATCTTGCAATGTCTCTCCATTTAACTCAAGAAAAAAACAAAGGCAAGGCAAAAACCCAAAAATCTTGCTTCCTAATTACTTCTCTAACCCCCTCTGTTCATTTTCACTTTCTATACTCTCTTCTCCAGTCTCTTTACTGTTCCTTAGACATGCTCTGCGTGTTCTTGCCTTTACACTAGCGGCTCCTGCTTCCAGAGAACACTCTTCCCCCAGATATCCACAGAGCAAAATCCTTCACTTCCTTCAATTCTTTGCTTAAAACTCATGTTTTCAGTGAGATCTACCCTGGCCTTCCTATTTTGTAACCACCTCCCACCCTCAGTATCCTCAATCCCCTGATCCTGATCTATTTTTATAAAACTTACTATCTTCAAACACATCATAAGCATCCATGCCTATAGTATTTACTTTTTATTGTCTGCATCATCCTGCTCGAAATAAGTTCAAGCAGAGGTAAGGGAAAATACCTGATTCATCACTTGTTGATATGCGTTATTGCATATGTCTGAAACCAAGTGGAAACAAAATCTGCTCCTATAAACTACAACATCAACCCAATGTCTAGAGGTGTTCCTTAGCTCAAAACTCCAAAAAAGTCTTAAAATAGCAGTGATAATACCTACAGTCTCAGCAGTTTAAAAATATCCTCTAGTATCTTAGATTTTTTAATGCTAATCTATAATGATCCAATTCAGGTAATTAAAGATAAATTAAGTAAATGGTCTCTTCGTTCTAAATTATATTACAAAACTCTCAAAGAAGAGTCACAGTACTAAGCACAAAACCAGAAATATGTTGTAATCATTTGCAATATTATTAAAAGTTGAATAAGGGTCGTTCTGAAGTATGTTAACTGGGAGTTTTTTCTGTTTTTAAAATTTCTACATAAAGATGAGATTAAAATGCTTAAAAGTATATTTCAGGGGCACCTGGATAACTCGGTCAGTTAAGCATCCAACTTCAGCTCAGATCATGATCTCACAGTTCATAGGTTCGAGCCCTGCATCAGGTTCTGTGCTGACAGCTCAGAGCCTGGAGCCTGCTTCAGATTCTGCGTCTTTCTCTCTCTCTCTCTGCCCCTCTCAAAAACAAATAAATTTAAAAAAAAATTTTAGGGGCACCTAGGTGGCTCAGTCAGTTAAGCGTCCAACTTCAGCTCAGGCCATGATCTCGTGGTTCGTGAGTTCAAGCCCCACATCGGGCTCTGTGCTGACAGCTCGGAGCCTGAAGCCTGCTTCAGATTCTGTGTCTCCCTCTCTCTCTGCCCCTCCCCCACTCACATTCTGTCTCTGTCTCTGTCTCTCTCTCTCAAAAATAAATAAACATTAAAAATTTTTTTAATTTAAAGAGAGTATATTTCTGAGCAAATTTTTATCTAGCAAAATACCCTCTTTTTGGTAAATACTCTGCTTAATGTCAGCTTTGTTTTCAGTTACCCTCACCACAATGCTGGTTAAAGAGATAGTCCCATCTTTAACACAAACATATTTTTTTCCTTGGTTTTCTAGAAGCTTTAAATTTGTAAGGAGAGTCAGAGAAAATCCAACCTACATTTGGGTGCCTGATGCCATTAAAATCAGTCGGGAAAACAGAGCCTAAACTGACATCACAGTAGTAGTAATTCCCACTTAAGATCTGAAAAAAACAAAAATAAAAATAAAAATTCTCTCTGTGGAAATAAGTATTCACTTATAACTAAGATGATGAATTATCCCATTACTTATGTTCAAAGTAGCCATACTTTAATACAGTATCACTCCCTAAAGTAGCACTTTTCTATGACATATAGAACAATTATTCTAACATCTTTAAACTAAACTTACCCATTGTTTTTATATTCTTTTATTTGTAAGTACTTTTCAAAGTGAAAGTACTTAGATTATTTTTTGGTGCCACATACTTTCAATAAGCGATGAATTCAAAATGCATAGGGTAAAGTAATACATTAATTTTATTGTTATTATTAAGATATAATTTTTACAGAAAAGTTGATGAGTTTTACTTTGTACTTAATTCACAGAACTGCTCATAATTCATCTATTATTCTTATAATACTCATAAATCATGTATTCCTCCCATATCCATCTTATACTATATTTATAAGTGTGCCTGACAGGTAATGCAATTAAGAAAACAAAAATCAAACCAAAAGTACCCTGTGGAAAAATTTACTTATAAATAGTATTTTTGTTATAGACTAAACCAAAAGAACCCTAATAGTTAAAATTTTACCAATACTACAAGTGAAATTTTTAATCAAACTCTTCCAAATGAAAACAAAAACCTACCAGCCAATGAATTTTTCCATTAACAACCTATATCAACATTTACCACACACAGAAGATTAGAATAAATCTGACGTGCCTTCTTACTTATCTCCCTGGAAAGTATAATCACCACTAAGTCTCATAGCTGAATGAATTTATTGTTAAATAAGGGGAAGTATGAAAAAAATAATGTATTCTATGAACTGCAAAGTATACTCAGTAGGGAGGCAGAGTACGGAAGACATGTACCAACTGGGTAATCTAGGAATTTGGTTTTAATGGCTGATACTAAAGGTAAGCCCAGGTAATTACCGAATCAGAGCTTCTACATAAAATCAGGGTTATATCCTCAATGAAAAGAGATCTTTCAGATCTCTGAAAGAGAGATTTAAAGAAAAGTTGACAGGGGCACCCAGGAGGCTCATTTGGCTCATTAAGCATCCGGCTCTTGACTTTGGCTCAGGTCCTGATCTCACAGTTCATGAGTTCGAGCCCCGCATCGGGCTCTGAGCTGACAGTGCAGAACCTGTAGGAATTCTCTCTCTCTTTCTGCCCCTCCCCTACTTGTGTGCTCTGTCTCTATCTCTCTCAAAATAAATAAACTAAAAAAAAAAAGTTTTTAATTAAAAAAATTAATTTAAAAAAGTGGGATTTTTAAAAATGTTTTTATTTATTTTTGAGATAGACAGAGCGTGAGTGGGGGAGGAGGAGAGAGAGAGAGACATAGAATCCAAAGCAAGGTCCAGGCTCTGAGCTGTCAGCACAGAGCCCAACACAGGGCTCAAACCTGCAAACCATGAGATCATGACCTGAGCCGAAGTCGGACGCTTAACTGACTGAGCCACCCAGGCGCCCCAAAAAAGTGTTTTTTTTTCAAATCTGCTCTGCAGAGGCAGCCAGAAAATGTCTATTTCAGCCTTGATTCTATGTGAAAAATAAAAACAGCTTCCCTTGGACACTTTTGGTCCTAAACTAGACATCGTGTCACTCTGGGCATGAATTCACCCTACACATAAGGTCCCAAAAAAAATGCATGCCAAAATTTTAATTTAATTTGGACCAAGGTCAATAGGTCCCCAGAAGCACACATTCTCTCTAGAGCAGGGGTGGGCAATCTAAGACCCAAGGGAGCCCAATCTGGAACAAAGCCATGCTCCTTTGTGTATGTATTGTCTGTGGCTGCTTTCATGCTTTAACAGAATTGCCTAGTTGTGATAAAGACCATATGGCCCACAAGCCTAAAATATTTACTATCTGGCCCTTTACAGAAAAGACTAAGACCCTAGTATAAAATACTGATAATAAGGTCAAATGTATTTAAAACAAAACAAGATGAATTAAAACAGTGGAAAACAGTAGCCTGTAAACCAGAGGTTGATCAAAGGGTAAAAGTACTGGTTAACTTCAGATTCATTTTTTAAAACTTTAAAAATCAAAACCTCTGGATCAAGTAGAAGTACAGTGATAGTTTAAGTCTGAAACTTCCCATTATCCTCAGAGAAGGTGTATAAAAAAATAAGGAAAACATGAAAGTGAAAGAAAAAGAAAATTAAAAATCCAGAGAAACCATGAATGAAAGAAAGAAAACTACAAATCAGGTGTGAATATGCAAAAAGCAAGTGAAACCAAGAGAGTCACATGGAAGAGGTCACACGCATGCAGAAGAGAAACACAGGGTGTGGACGAAGCCTACTGGTGGCAGACCTCAAAAATTACCGCGCTCCTTCCCACCAAAAATTGCCTTGACTCTCCCTAAACATAAAAAGAGCCATAACTAAAAACAAGAAGACAACAGAGTGACACAAAATGTACAAAAACCAGATGGAATCACAAAGCAAAATCCAACTTTTTCTCGTACACAAGAGATACATTTAAAACAAAGTGGTTCTGAAAGGTTGACAAGAACGAAAGGAAGGGCAAAAGTTTACCAGGAAAAGGCTAAAGCCCTTCCCGCAAAAAACAAGAGCCATGAAATTAATATCACACAAGGTAGAAACCAAGTCAAAAACAGTAAACAAGCGATTTATACAACTTGCAACTTTCATAAAGCATAAATTCCAGAATATACAAGGAGAAATAGGCAAAAATAAACTAACATTTTTAGACTTTAATTCAATTTTCAGAGCATGACAGATAAAGTACAAAAAAAAAAGGAAGGAAGGAATCTAAGTTCCAAACATATAAATGATATAGATTAGATACAGATATAGATATATCAAATGCCATACCTTGATATTATAAGATTTACCTCCTTTTCAAGTGCCTATAAAATTTGAAAACTAGCCCACAAAAAAAAAATCTCAATAAATTACAAAAAGTAGAAACAACACTTAACAACATTCCCTGAATACCATAATGAAACCAAAAGTTAATAACAAAATCAAAAACCAAAACAAGCTTTCTGCATAGAAAATTTGTAACTCTTGCTTAAACAACTCTTAGGCTCCTCTAAAAAATGCAATGATAGCACATCCGTTTCAATGCCACCATGAGCTGTTATGGCAGTAATGTGTTACACAGCAGTTTATTCAATGCAGCATTGCTTATTAACCATTACACTCCAAAATGTTCCCATCAGCAGACATTCTCTTTAGATTTCTCCTATTTTCACAGTAAAATAAGAGGTAAAGTCATCAGCTGAGGCTAATCATGGAGAAGGGAGTGACTGGAAGTTTGAAGAGAGGGAAATGTATGACATAGTCAACTTGGAGAGTTGGAGGAGAGACTGATTATGAACTTAAAGCTGGCTAATGTTAGAAGTACAGGTAAGAGAGTGATAGTGAAAATCTGACAGGTTTGATGGACTAAAGGCTCTATTAAGGCTGGAGAACTGTCAGACTTTGGGTACTAGAAGGAGTAAGCTGGAAAGACCAGTGGCATTTTAGAGGAAGATATCTAAAATGGAAATTATGGGATTCACTGAGGTATAGGTCAAGAGTACGACAAAGGGAGAGTGTGACTCAACCAGGATGGAAAACAAGATTTCTGAAAGACAGATTTAAAAAAAAAAAAAAAAAGTTGACAGGGGCACCCAGGAGGCTCATTTGGCTCATTAAGCATCCGGCTCTTGACTTTGGCTCAGGTCCTGATCTCACAGTTCATCAGTTCGAGCCCCGCATCGGGCTCTGAGCTGACAGTGTGGAACCTGCTAGGAATTCTCTGTCTCTGTCTCTCTCCATCTCTTTCTGCCCCTCCCCTACTTGTGTGCTCTGTCTCTATCTCTCTCAAAATAAATAAATAAACTAAAAAAATTTTTTTAATTAATTAAAAAATTATTTTTAAAACTGAGAGTCTAAGTATTAGAAGTATTTAAGTGGATACTGAAATCAGAAAAATATTTGGCTAGGGGCGCCTGAGTGGCTCAGTCAGTTAAGCATTCCACTTCGGCTCAGGTCACGATCTCACAGTTCATTAGTTGGAGCCCTGCATTGGAGCCTGCTTCAGATTCTGTTTCTCCCCTCTGCCCCTTTCCCACGCGCTCTCTCTCTCTCTCCTCTCAAAAATAAATAAAAACATTAAAAAATTTTAAAATAAAAAGAAAATTATTTGGCTAATGTATGCAGGACATAATGATAATGAGCCACAAGCTGTATTTTTTGAGGAATACAACACAGTGATCTGAGGAGTGAACAGAGTGAAGAAGAAGTAACAGGTGGCACAGTCTGATGCGAAGCTGAGTGGTTTAGAAGAGGAAGGAGTTTAAAGAGAGTAAAATGGCACCAAGGAGTAAGAAGGATACATAATCATTCTCCACCCAACTGCAGTGGGGGACATATAAACAGACCACCTGAGAAAGGACTGCAGGGGGAGAGACAAGAGTATTTGCAAAGGGAGGCTTCTTCTGAGCACATTAAGGGCTCTCTTGTTGATTTGCAAGCGAGATTTCTCATTAACATTACACAAGGACTCTAAATAGTTGGATATAGTTGTCTATAGACAAAAGAGCCAAAAACTTGAGTTCATAATACTGACCAGAGCTAGAAATGGAATATGTTCTTCAAACAGGGATCATAAAGTATTTGTAGGCAATTTTTTTAATCTTGTAAGAGTCTGAAAATGTCACAGAGAATTCAAAAAAATAATAAAGTACCAGAAAAACAAAGGAGAGTACAAAAAGTCATAGGTAGATCACTTCAGTCACCTTCACCTACCAGATAATGATCTCTTATAAAAGCCAACAGATTATCCTCGGGAAGCTTACTTTAAAAGAATAATACACAGATAGAGATATTGCAGTAAGATTAGAAACAGAACTCTGAAAAATAAAAATCCTGAAATCATGGACTGCATAGTAAAGAGACTAGGTTAGTTTTAGTTCTTACTCATAAGTAAAATCCAAAGAAATAGCACCATCTGTTGGAACTTCTCATATTTATAAATATTCTCAATTCTTGAAAAATGAGGGACTGGTATGTAACATTTCTCCACTTTAGGCTAAGAAGATAAATATTAAAAAACCAAAGCTAACACAAAATGAAAAGGTTTATATTAAAAAGTTTTCAATCTTAGCTAATAATTCTGATTTCAAATAACTCACTATTTGGCTAAATTCATATGAAGATTTTATTAAAGATAAAAATATTGCCAACTAATAAAGAAAAGTATATAGTTGCATTTTCAAAGTAACTCACAGATATGGTATTCCTGTATGCTGCTTGTATAACCATATATTGCAGAATATCCAAATATTACGATCATGACAACATCTCTAGTATCCAGCTCCATAATGTGAGCTGAATGTCCCTCCACAGCGTACTGCTGACCATGTCCAAGAACAGTAGGGGTTTTTGTACTCCATGACTGACTATGTATGTTAAAAACCCATAATTCATCTGTGACATTGCCATCATTTGTTTCAATTCTGCCTCCATACATAAAGATGTTTTCCTGTAAATTAAAAAAACATGTATTAATAAACAAAATAGTCATACCTCAGCAATATATATTAATTAAAAATAAAGGCTCAACTTAAACTTTAGTAATCCTAACTCACAACACGTATAAAGTACAGTTCTTTTTTATAAAAGGCAAATGAGAATCAATGTTTTTATTTACAAGAAGAAGGGGCAATGCTTTTACTTACAAGAAGAAGGGGGAAAAAAACCTACATTTTCAAAAAGTTACCTTAAGATACTTTATTTAAAACAGCTATATTATATAGTTAAATTAACCATGTATAATTATCTTAGTTGTTGAGTCCCTAGTTCTTCAAATTTTACCATCTATGTGTATTGCTTTGTGCTATTGTCATTCACTGTTTTCATCAAGTACTGTCCAAAAAGGAAGATCACACTATGATCTGGTAGGTCCACTATGTGGAGCCCATTATTGTTACTTCTCATGGCTATGGACAGATACTTTATAGCACTTATAAATTATACAAATAAATTCAACCACCTATGATTGAAATGAGTGACACACAAATGATATACAACATTACTATTTCCATAACCTAGGAACATAAAGGAATTTCATCAACCTAATAAAGAGCATCTAAGAAAAACACACAGCTAATATTAATACTTAATGGTGAAAGACTGATGCTTTCCCACTAAGGTCAGGAACAAGACAAAGATGCCCAATTTGCCACTTATATTCAACACTGCAGTGCAGGTATTAGCCAAAGCAAAGAAACAAAAAAAATGAACAAAGGCATCCACATTGGAAAAGAAGTAAAATATTTCTGTTCATACATTATATGAACTTGTATACAGACAATCCTAATAAATAAAAAATAATAATTAGAAAAAAATGTTAGAGCTAATAAATGAATTCAGTAACACTGCAGAATACAAAATCAACGTACAAAAAAAAATCTATTATATTTATATACGCTTTAAATGAACAATCCAGGGGCGCCTGGGTGGCTCGGTCGGTTAAGCAACCAACTTCAGCTCAGGTCATTATGTCACGGTTTACAAGTTCAAGCCCTGGTTGGGCTCTGTGCGGACAGCTCAGAGCCTGGAGCCTGCTTCAGTTTCTGTGTCTCCCTCTCTCTGTGTTCCCCCTCCCCCCACTCATGTTCTGTCTCTCTCTCAAAAATAAAAAAAATAAAAAAAAATAAAAAAACATTAAAAATATTTTTTTAAAAATTGTGATTGATAAAAATTTGTCTTAGTAAATAAATCATAAACATTTTTAAAAAATGAACAATCCAGAACTGAAACTATGTAAACAATTCCATTTACAAAAGCATCAAAAAGAAAATACTTAGAAATAAATTTAACAAAAGAAATTACAAACTTATTTTTACAGATTTTATCTTGAAGTAATCTCTATACCCAGTGTGGGGCTCGAACTCACAACCCGAAGATCAAGAGTCACACACTCCACTGACTGAGCCAGGCAGGCACCTTAAAAGAAATTACAAATTTAAACTCTGAGGGGCGCCTGGGTAGCTCAGTTGGTTGAGTGACCGACTTCGGCTCAGGTCATGATCTCACGGGTCCGTGAGTTTGAGCCCCACGTTGGGCTCTGTGCTGCCAGCTCGGAGCCTGGAGCCTGCTTCTGATTCTGTGTCTCCCTCTCTCTCTGTCCCTCCCCAACGCATGCTCTGTCTCCCTCTGTCTCAGAAAATAAACATTAAAAAAAAATTGTTTTTAAAAAGAAAACAAACAAATTTAAACTCTGAAAGCTACAAAGCATTGTTGAAAATAATCTTTAAAGATCTAAATGAATGGGAAGATATCTCATGTTCATAGATCAAAAACTTAATGTAGTTAAGATGGCAATCTACACATTCAGTGCAATCTTTACCGAAATCCTGGAGGGCTTCTTTGTAGAAACTGACAAGTTGATTCCAAAAGTCACATGCAATTGCAAAGAACCCAAAATATCCAAACAATCTTAAAAAAGAAGGGGTGCCTTGGTTAAGCGTC
Organism: Panthera uncia; assembly: GCF_023721935.1. Classification (NCBI taxonomy): domain Eukaryota; kingdom Metazoa; phylum Chordata; class Mammalia; order Carnivora; family Felidae; genus Panthera; species Panthera uncia. The sequence continues at coordinate 69,677,209 of NC_064818.1, read as the reverse complement.
TGACTTCAGCTCAGGTCATGATCTCACAGCTAGTGGGTTCAAGCCCCGCACCAGGCTCTGAGCTGTCAGCATTTCCCTCTCTCTCTCTCTCTCTACTCCTCCCCTACTTGCACTGTCTCTCAAAAAATGAATAAACGTTAGAAAAAAAAAACTTTTTTAAAGAATATAATTGGAGGACTCACACTTTTTGATTTCAAAACTTACTATGAAGGAAAAGTAATCAAGACAGTATGCTACAGGCATAAAGTCAGGCATATAAGTCAATAGAAATGAGAGTCCAGAAATAAATCCATACATCTAAAGTCAAGTGATGCTTGGCAAGAGGGCCAATACCATTCAGGGAGAAAGAATAGCCTCTTCAACAAATGGTATAAAGAGAAATAGTCAACATGAAAAAGAGCTAACTTGAACCCTTACTGCATACCATGTACAAAACCTAACTCAAAATGGATCAAAAAAAAAAAAAAAAAAGACATAAATGTAAGCGCCAAACCATAAAACTCTTGAAAGAAACATGAGGTAAATCTTCATAACCTTGGATTTGGTAAATGGATTCTTAAATATAACAACAAAACACAAGCAACCAAAGTTAAACAATAATAAATTGGATTTCATAAAAATTAAAAAACTTTTAGGTTTCAAAAGACACTGCTCACAAAGGAAAAATATCTGCAAATGATGTATCTGATAAGGAACTTGCACCTAGAATATATAAATAACTCTCACTTCTCAATAATAAAAAAACAAATAACGCAATTAAAAATGGGCAAAGGACCTGAATATACATTTCTCCACAGACCACACAAATAGGCAATAAGCACACGAAAAGATGACCCACATCATTAGTCAACAGAGAAACAGAAATCAAAACAAAACGAGACACCACTTCACAATGACGAGGATGGCCATGATCAAAATGGTATCAAATAACCAGTGTTAGCAAGGATGTGGAATAACTGGAACCTTCATATATGGCTAGTAGAAACGTAAAATGATACAGCCACGTTGGAAAACAGTTTGGCAATTCCTCAAAAAATTAAATAGAGAGTTATTATTTGGCCCAGCAATTCCCAAGCCTATGTATATACCCAAGAGAAATACAAGCATATGTCCACACAAAAACTTATCCATGACTATTCACAGCAGCATTATCATAACAGCCACACGAGGTGAAAACAACCCAAATGCCCATCAATTGATAAATGAAAAACCCAAATGTAGTAAACTCATAAAACAGAATATTATTTAGCCATAAAAATGAAATATGGATACGTGCTACAACATGCTTGTCATAAACCATATAGTATACAATTTCATTTATACGCAATGTCCAGAACACAGAAACTTATAGAGACAGGAAGTAAATTCATGATTGCTTAAAGCTGGGAAGATGAGGAGCTTTGGGGTGATAGCTAAAGATTACAAGTTTCTTTGTAAGGTAATGAAAATGTTCTAAAACAGAAGATACAATTTTGCAATTTTATGCATATCTGCAAAAGATTGTTGTGTAACTCTGAATAGACTAAAAACCATTCAACTATATACTTTAGATGAGCGAACTGTATGGTATATCAATTATATCTCAAAAGCTGTTACCGAAAATATGAAATAAATCAAAAACTAAAATTAAAAAACAAAATTAAAAGAAAAAAGCATTTATATTACACACATATATACACTTAGTTTTTATTTTATCTTTAAAACATGCACATGCAAAAAAAAAAAAAGAGTAGCAGTTTATTCTTTACATTGCTTCTGTAAATTTCCTTAACTAAGCACAGAAAATAGGTCAGTTCTCATTTGAAAGTCCTAGTCACACACCACAAAATACATAAATCTTTTTTTGTTCAAAACAAAAACCAGTTAAGTAGCCTATCATTTTAATCATACTAAATTCATGAATTACACAAATACATAAAATAACTGAGTACAATGCAATCCCTATCAAAATCTCAATGACATTTTTGGAGAAATAGAATAATCTAAAAATTCATACGGAATCTTAAGTGACCCTGAAGAAGCAAAACAAACATGCAAAACAAGACCAAACGTGGAGGTCTCATACTTCCTCATTTCAAAACTTACTACAAAACTACAGTAGTTAAAATAATGTAATATTGGCAAAAACACAGACACAAATCAAAAGAATAGAGAGGCCAAAAATGCACCCTTGCACATATGATGAAATGATTGTCAACAAAGGTAGGTGCCAAGACCATTCAGTGAGGAAAAGATAGTCAGTCTTTTTAACAAATGGAGCTGGGAAAACAGAATATTTACATACAAAAGAATGAAAGTGAACTCTTACCTAACGCTACAAACAACTCAAAATCGATTAAAGACCTAAATATAAAAACTAAAACTTTAGAAACTCTTAAAAGATAACATAGGGAAAAGTCTTCCTGACATTGGATTTGACAACGATTTCTTGGATATGACACCAAAAGCCCAGAGAACAAAAGAAATAGATTGAAACTGAACTATGCTAAATTAATTGAACTATGCTAAAATTAAAAACTTTTGTGTATCAAAGAACATACCAACAAAATGAAAAGACTGCCCACAGAATGGGAGAAAATATTTGCAAATCATTGCTCTGAGGAAGGAGTTAATATCTAGGATATATAAAGAACACCTACAGCAACACTTCACACTTTGATGACTACTATCAAAAAAACAAAACAAAACAAATAACAAGTGTGACAAGGATGTGGAGGAAATAGAATCCTGTGCACTGCTGGTGAAAATGTAAAGTGGTGAAGCTGCTATGGAAAACAATATGGCAATTTCCTCAAAAAATTTAAAATACAATTATAATATAGTTCAACTCCTCTTCTGGCTATCTACCAAAAGAATTTAAAGCAGGAACTTAAACAGACAGTTATACATCCATGTTCACAGCAGCACTGTTCACGAGAGGCAAAAAGGTGAAAGCAACCTAAGGGTCTATCAATGGATGAATGGATAAACAAAATGTGGTATATCCATGCAATGGAATATTATTTAGGCTTAAAAAAGAAGGATATTCTAACAAATACTACATGGATGAACCTTGAGGACATTATGCTAAGTGAAATAAGCCAGTCAAAAGACAAACACTGTATGATTCCACTTACATGAGGTACCTAGAATAGTCAAATTCACAAAGACAAAAGATAGAACAGTGGTTGCCAAGGGCTGGGGAAGAAGGAGATGGGGAGTAACTATTTAATGAGTATTATAGTATCAGTTTTGCAAGATGAAAAAAGGTCTGGAAATAATGGTGATAATGATTGTACAACAATTTAAACGTACTTAATACCACCGAAACATTTTTAAATGGTTAAAATGGTAAATTTTATATTATGTGTACTTTACTACAATTTTTAAAAAGTGATTAACTTGATGACTAGGTATAAAGCAACATACAAAAACTCAACCTTCATTTCTTCTCATGTTTAATAAAGAATTGTACTAAAATCTATTTTTTTACTAAAATACTATATGAGTTTGAGACATTGCAAGTTACTGTGATCCACCATCTATTGTTCTCATTAAGTATTTGAAGTAAACGTGAGATTTAGTAGTTTTTTTCTCTAAGGTGAACTCTAAAAACAAAACAAAACAAAAAAAAAGGAATGATTAGAATTTAAAAAGCAGGATCCTTACCTGATGTAAAGCAAGAGAGTGTCCATATCTCTGGAGAGGACCCCTTGACAGACTTCCTACATTCCATATACTACTTTCTAAATTGTAACTAAAAGTGAAAAAAGAAAATTATTTTATAAGCTAAGATTCATTTCTGGTTTTTTAATTTGCATATGTTTTTCTCACTTATATTCAAGTATTCATTAAATTCAAAAACAATTATAACTAATAAACTTATAGTTTCATGTACCATATTAGAAATTTTTAATAAAGACTCATTCAAGATATACATATGGTAAATTAGAATTCAATCACCTAAATGTGTAATATACATTAACTTGACTAAGCTATTTATTACTGGAATTAATTTGTTCAGTTACCTTTAACAGTTTCAACCGATTAGCCTAAACAATAAGTGAGCTATTCTGCATTTTTAATTTGTTTTTAAAGCCAGCTTTTTCTTTTGAAAATAAAAGAAAATTCTCTCCATATATACAATGGCCATTTGCTTTATTCCTTTTTATTCTTTTACACACTCTAAGCTTAGCATTATATAAATTAATTAAGAAGTATTATTTCTATGCCAAAAATAACTTGTTCACAGATCACTTTTTGAAATATAATGAATCTAGTAAGATAGAAGCTTCTCTAAAAATAAGGTACTTATTGGATTACAGGATACAAAAAGAAAATTAATTATTTATGCTACTGGTCTAAAAATATAGATATGAAAAGAGACGTTCCAAACTATGAATCTTAAATACTTATCTAACAGAACTCCAGTTGTCATCATCATGCTTTACACTCCTATTTCCTCAACTTGCCAAAATGTAAAAAACAAAGCACCCAGCTAAGAAGTGACTAGAACAATGTTTAAGAAGCTCCCTGTCAATTATTATTTCCCCTCTTCTCTGTCTTCCTTCAACTCATCAGAAAAGGTAAGGGAGCTCCCTTCACAAAAAAAAAAAAAAAAAAAAAAAAAGTCAACCAAAAATTGTCTTCAGGATTATGTTTAACTTATATCCTACCTTGGAGTTATAAAACACATGTGTATGGCATGAATGAGGAAATCAATCAGAACATATCTTCCACAGACTCATACCTACATCCACCTACCTACCATATCTGTACCCAACACACTTGTTTTCCACTAAGTGACCATAAATTAGGGCTCAGCAAACTATTTAGATGAAGGGCCAGATGGTAAATATTTTAGGCTTTGTGTACCCCACTACATTCGTCTTCATTTCTTTTCTATAGCTCCTTACAAATGCAAAAACCATTGTTAGCATCTAGGGCCTAGGCCCCTACTTGGCAGCTGGCTGGTACCTGCTATCAACAAACTAAATTTGTGTTTCTGGGGCACTAGATCCCACAACACTCTAGTAGTTCTCCCATCTCTTTCCTATATCACCACTTTCTGGTCTTACTAGATAATTCCCATCAATATAAAAACATGGTGTTACTTTTCCCCACTTATAAAAAAAATTTTTTCTCTTGAAAAGAGAAAAGAGAAAGACTACCCTGTCAGGCTATCACTCCATTTCTTTACTGCCCCATTTCTTCCTTGTCCCTCCCTACACCTCTCTCTACTCTCTCTTCAACTAACTCCAATCAAGCTTTTAAAAACACTGCTCCAGCAAAACCGTTTTTGTTAAAATCAACTTCCTCATGCCAAATCCCTGCCCACTTCTCAGTCTTCCATTTTCCTGGACCCAGTTAATCATTAGCATTTGACACTGCCAATCAAACCTTCCTCTTCATCTACTGTCTTCAAAGACATCACACCGTTGGTTTTCCTACCTCACTGGCCACTCGTTTCAGTCTCCTCTGATGGTTTCTCCTCTTTTCCCCTGACCTCCTAGTGATATGGTGCCTCAGGCTCAGTTCTTGGTCCTCTTCTCCACCTAAAATTCATTCCCTTGATGATTTCATCCTAACTCAAGCTCCGTTCCTACTCTTCCTCCCAATCCCAGTATATTCATGACTAGACACAGTGACTCTTAAATATAAGTCAAAGCATGCTCATACATTCCTATGACTCCCCAAAAGATCTACAATACCCTACATAATCTCTCCCCCCCCTCCATTATCCCTGTAATTTCATGCTTCCCTCTCATGCACTCGGTGCAAGTCAAATGGGCCTCCTTGCTGCTGCTTGAACTAAGTAGCTCCCACATTAAGGCTTTTGTCTGGCTCTTTCCCTGCCTCCAGATAACTGCACTGACAATGCCTAACCTCCTTCAAGTCTGTTCAATTATCACCTTTCCCGTGATGCCTACCTTGACAACTACATTTATAACTGTAGCTCTCTCCTCTTAGGCACTCGTGATTTGCTTATCCTATTTATCTTGCTATCTCTATATATGTGCATACATATAATTTACTTACAGTGTACTTACCTATTATGGTAATTATATATTTTTTCTAATTGCTTGTCATTCCTCACTAACTCCATAAAGATAAGGACATTTATTACGTCCACTGATTTGTCCCAAGTATCAAGCAAAGAGTAAATATTAAAAAGTTTGCTATGCCCATAAATACATGTCAATTCTCACAAATGTCAATGTATATACATTCTATAAAACATTCTAATTTAATACACTAATATAGAACTTTTATATTACTGAACAATTTCATCTTAAAATGTAACATCTATATCTCAATTAAATTCTACAGGAGATAAATCGACTTATGACTGACATTATCACTTCTAAAAACTTACCTACCTACTTATGACTGACATTATCACTTCAAAAACTTACCTACCTACTCCCCTACTTTTTTATAAGTGGGGAAAAATCCTTACCTACAATTGAACTACATTCAGAATAATAAAAATATTCTCAAACTTATGAGAACAGTGATAAGGTCACTTCTAATCTAACACCTCACAGCTTAGTACAAAACTAAACACTGTAAGCAAAAGAGCCAGGTTACAGACAAAATAAAAAGTTAAACTATCTGATTCAAATGGGAAATATGTAAGTTTAGGAGAGTATCAAGTAATATTCATCACCTAACTTTAAATATGCTATTAAACTTGTACAGAACACAAACTCTTAAGATTCCGATGTTTCCTTGACAATTATACTCTGTGTTCACAACTCTCCTTTGCAAATATCACAATTTAATTCAAAGTTTTACTTTATTTTCATAGGCTTTTTATTTTCATTAATCATAGTTAATTTACTCCTCGTTTCCACATTTAAATCTTACTATTTCTTCACGTTCTTTGCATATCTTAACAACTCATTTAATCCCCCCAACTCTCCTTCAATTCTTTCTATAATATTTTATCCTTCACATATTATGATACATAATTCTAATTCTTCACTTAAATATTTACCTATAACTCTTCCTTTCTTTTCTCTCCAGAATTTACTTTATGTTATACTTTAACTTCAATCATAGTCAATTATAGTTTTAAAGCAGTGTCCTCCTAAACTCAGATTTTTTTATAACCCCCAAATTAACAAGGTTAATATTTTCAGTGCCTAGGGCTACCAGATAAAATATAGGATGCTTAGTTAAATCTGAATTTCAGATAAGCAACCAACAATTTTTTAGTATGACTCATGCAATATTTGGGACAAAAACAAAAATACATATTTTAAAAATTATATATATATTGCATATTGCAAAGGGCCTACATATAATAACAAATTATTCACTGTTTATCTGAAATTCAAGTTTAACTAGGTGTCCTGTATATTTCTCTGCTGAATCTGGCAACCCAACTGGGTACACACTACTATGCTATACTGTCCAAGGTCATTTTGATTGGTTGATGCCCAAGTTGTACCAGTTATAACTATTACAAGTATCACCCTTGAAAACATTGATAATCAAATTATTCTATTTCTTCTTTTATTCTATTAATAGATGGTCAATAAAATATAATCACCAGCTGAAAAAAATCAGATAAACCTGCCATCATGTGATTCCTCTCATATCATCTAATCATGCAGAGGATAATCTCTATTGAGCCAACAGTAAATGAATGATATATTTTATAATACTGGCACTGTTTTTCCCAAAAGCTTCTAAGGTAAATGCAAAGTAAAAGTTCAGGTAAATTAAAATTTACAGAACAAACTGAAAGCATTTTTATACAAGCAATTACGCTTCATTCTCAAAAATTAAAAGGTGACAGGATTCATAATATCTAATACAGGCATGGTCCCCTACTTATTTGAAGTTAATATTTTCATACTCAGAATTTGTTAAAAGGACTCTCTAGAGAGGTAATGAAATTTCAATACAAATAATTAACTATATGCACAATGGCAAATAATTAACTATGGATATATTGAGTTCATATATTCTCAAATCAGTCCCATGTAGCAAACAGATACTAGCACTAATATGACCACTTATAAATTTGGACAGCAATAAAATATTTAGGATAGGCCTTATTACCAAAAAGAACTGGCTTAAAAAAAAACAGATTATGAACATTTGGAAAAAAAAAACTTACTTCAGGACCATTTGAAAAGAACTGTAGTTAAAAGTATATCCACCAATCACCCACATAAATTTCCCATATAAAACTGCTTTATGGGAAGCCCGACCTACAGAAGGACTGAAGGGTTTAACATTTGGTAGAATCCAGTAAGATTCAGTAGAAGGAACATTCAAAGAACAATCAGGACCTATTAAAAAAAATCAAACACAATGCATTAAACAAAGACCTTAGATTATAGAAACAAAATATATGGATTAAGAGAATTTAAGAAATCAATGCTCATGATACTGATAAATATAATATGCATGACAAATGGTCTGAAATATAAGTTACAGGAAAAATTCTAACAGCAAATGTAATGCCTACAGGTGAAAAAAATTCACATACCAGCCATACATACCATAGCCTAAAAGAATGATTTAAATACTATAAAATCTCATATTTACTTTATTTTTGCTAGTAGAATATTAGACTGCAAAACAATGTACTCAAATCTCAGTTTGGTCACTGACTGCAAGTGTGACCTTGGACAGGTCTGTTTACCTCTCCTGTCATCAATCCTTCATCTATAAAGATGAAACAGAAATAACAGTCTATTCCCTAAAGGTTATTATACATATCTAATTTTTTAAAAGACTGTAGAAATGAAAGCATTTATAATGTGTAAACCATTAGACAAATATAAAAATAAAAATTATATTTTCTTTGTATTTTTATTAAGAACAACCAAAATTTGTATCAGGGAGACTTAATGTCCTCAGAAAAAAATATTATGCATAGTAAAGTAAAAACTATTAATAAATGCAGGGTAAATTAAATACTTTAAGTTGAAAATACTGCCTTTACCTATCCATATTCATGATATTACTCATGAGTCTTAATTTCTTCATCTGTAAAATGTAGACTAGCCTAGATCAGGTTTCCCAAACTTAAGTAATGGAAGGAATGCTCTTAAAGGAAATATATTTTCACCAAACTTAGAGGAGTTCATAAATCATTTTAATTCTAATGAAACTAAAATACACTCAAACAAAACTAGATATAAACTCTATTTGAAGTTCTTTTGTAAATATAAAAACAAGAAAAATTTATAAATTATATACAAAAAAAATTTATAAAACCAATAAAATTTATGTCTACCTAATAAGATGGGTGACATTGTTTTGCTCAAAGTAAATCATCGGTCCCAAGTTGAAAACGATATAATTATAGCACCTTTTTAAAAAAATGTTTATTTATTTTTAAGAGAGCACAAGCGGGGGAGATACAGAGAGATGGGAGACAGAGGGTCCTCCGAAACAGACTGTACTGACAGTGGAGAGCACAACATGGGGTTCAAACTCATGAACCATGAGATCACGACCTGAGCTGAAGTCAGACACTCAACTGACAGAGCCACCCAGGCGCCCCTATTACAGTACCTTTTTAACATAACTTTAGCATACCTGTATTATTTTGACATAATTCTCCCATCACTTTTTTTCCTTTACCTTTTATAAATCTTAAGTTCATACAATATGGCATTTTATCATGGTCACAAAAGCATCAAAACCCTTCAGCGGGGGCGCCTGGGTGGCGCAGTCGGTTGAGCGTCCGACTTCAGCCAGGTCACGATCTCGCGGTCCGTGAGTTCGAGCCCCGCATCAGGCTCTGGGCTGATGGCTCGGAGCCTGGAGCCTGTTTCCGATTCTTTGTCTCCCTCTCTCTCTGCCCCTCCCCTGTTCATGCTCTGTCTCTCTCTGTCCCAAAAATAAATAAAAAACGTTGAAAAAAAAAAAATTTAAAAAAAACCCTTCAGCGATATTCTTTTTAGCCTATAATAAGTGATACTACTTGGTCCCAATCAGTAGTCCACAGGAATGCTGACACTGCAATCAAGTGACATTTTTACTCAATTATGAGATCAATCTCTTGCCTTAAATTTGTTAATACCAAAAAGTTTTAGGTTATCTTGAACCACAAATTTTTTAAACTTCCAAACAGAACCTAATTTGAGAAACATTAGCCTATACAGTTTCCTATTTGTGCACTCACCCCATGCATTCATTTATTCATCTTCAAAGCCCTTTTCATTTTTTAAGATTTTGGTTTTTGTTTTTATTTATTTATTTTGGGAAAGAGAGAACACGTGAGAGGGGCAGAAACAGAGAGAGGGAAAGAGAAAGAATCCCAAGCAGGCTCCACACTGTCAGTGCAGAGCCCCATGCAGGGCTCAAACTCATGAACTGTGAGATCATGACCTGAGCCCAAACCAAGAATTAGAAGCTTAACCAACTGAGCCACTCCAGCACCCCTCATCTTCAAAGTACTTTTCAATGCTCACGTGCTAGGAGTGTATTTTTCAGGTACAAACTAAGTAGCAGTCTAGATTATCTCTTTGATAATGACATAATCTTTTAATGAGATACAGAAAACGTTACTATTTCTGAGTGCAAAGACCATGAACTATTCCTTGGTAATTCAAGAAATTTAAGGAACACACTGCCGTCAAAAACATTTTTTAAGTCCAATTCTAAATCACTTAGAATTCATTTAATTCAGGTTGGCAAACAACAACCTGTGAGCAAAATCCAGCCCCATACTGTTTTTGCAAATAAAGTTTTATTAGAACATATCATGCTCAGGGCTCCTGCATGGCTCAGCTGGTTGGGCGACCGACTCTTGATAGCGGCTGAGGTCATGTTCTCACACCGTCCGGGTCCGTGTGTATAAGCCCGGCATCAGGCTCCGCACTGACAGCACACAGCCTGTTTGAGATTCTCTCTCCTTCTCTCTCTGTCCCTCCCCGACCCACTCTCTCTCTGTCCCTCCCCGACCCACTCTCTCTCTCAAAAAAATAAATGAACTTAGAAAAAAAAAAAAAAAGAACATAGCATGCTCATCCATTTAAGTGTCATCTATGACGGCTTTTGCACTAGTAAAGTTGAGTACTTACAACACAGATCACGTGGCCTGCAAAGCTAAAAACTGCAGAAAAGGTTGCCAGTCTCTAATGAGATCATATGGACATTATATATCAATAATGTATCCACTGGTACGAATTTTTATATCTTGTTTTCTCAAAAAGGAAACATAATTTTTTAAAAATCACGTAAGTCAGAAATAATAAAGCAAATAGGGTAAAATGTTAACAATAGATGAATTTGGGAAAAGGGCACTTGGACACTTTTTTGTATTATTCTTATTCTTGCAACTTTTCCATAAATTTGAAATTCTCTCTAGTATATGTGCTGCCGAAGCGAGCACAAAATTCTTTCTAAATAAAAACTTAAAAACAGTCTCTACCACCTAAAGGCACAGAGTTGGGAGCAGCAAATAATACCCAGGTATTACCTGGCAAAGGTTCTGATAAAGAATAACAGCAAGTAAAATTCTTAAGAGAGTCAGGAATACATTTAAAGCAGTCATATGTTTATGAAAACTGCACTAAAGCAAAATATTTCAGAGCAGGTTTGTGGCAGGCTGACTAATGGCCCCTAAAGATATCGAGGTCCTAATCACTGGAACCACTGGAATGTTCCCTTATCTGGCAAAAGGGACTTGGAAGATATGATTAAATTAGGAATCTTGAGCTAGGTAGTTTGTCCTGGATTATCTAGGCAGGCTCTAAATATAATCACAAGTGTCCTTACAAGACAGAAGCTCTGAATACAGAAGAAGAAAGCAATGTGACCACTGAAGCCAGATGCTGTGCTGCAAGCTCTGAAGATGGAGGAAGGGAGCTGGAAAAGTCAAGGATACAGACTTTTTCCTAGAGCCTCTAGGAGGTATGTGACCCTGTCAACGCAGAGACTTTAGCCCAGTGAAACTGATTCCAGGCTTCTTACCTCAGAACGGCAAGAGATTAGTAAGTGTGCATTATTTTAAGACATGAGGTTTATGGTAATTTGTTACAGCTGGTACATGAAACTAATACCAATAACTTTATTTATTTATTTATTTATTTATTTATTTATTATAGAAAAGAGTTTTTAATTTTACTCAGTTATCTAAAATATCTGATTTTCTACACAAAATAGCAGTCAAAATTCTTCCTATCTTTGTTACTACCATATCTTATGTAACTTCTAGCAATTATTGGAAGTAATGGCCCATAGCCAAATTCTATTGATTATTTTGATCTAAATTAGTAAGCTTATAAATAGAATGAGATTTATGAATATGGCTTAAAAGTTTAAGGAAGTTAGATGTCTTAATTTGTAGCTTTCTGCATTCGATAGTAAAATGATTTAAAATGTAAATTTATAAAATGAATACTAATTTAAAACACAAATAACTATGAAGAAACACAAAGAACAACTTTATACACACAAACGGCTTCAGCATCCATTAAAAATCTAATGGTGATATTTACAATTTAAGGCCTTCCAAGACTCCCTTTTTTATAAAAATATATCCATAAAAAATTCTCTATCTACCACTTCCCAACGTGATCCCTTATGCAACCTCACTGCATCAACTCTCCCTGCCTAACCCGTCTCTATCAATATGGGAATCTCCTCGAGGTAAACACATCTCAGCTGTCTTGAAAAGAAAGTAATAAACTAATTCACATTACAGTAGGGATTTTATAAAGATTTAATATGCTACCACTCCTCCAGGTTATATGTCATTTAATAATCCATAGAGCATAAATGAATTTCTAATGCTGTAACTTTAGGCATCAGTAGCAGGCTGCTGAGAGATTTTTGAGGGGGAAAGGCTATTCTGTCATCATAGGGGGTAGAATCCCTATCTCTGATCTCTCCCAAATGTGTATCTCCAGCCCCACAATTTCCTCTTGAATCCCAGACTCTAAGGCAAACTCCCTCCATGACATCTTCACTTGGATGTCTAATAATCATCTCAAATTTAACATGTCCACAATTCATTCTTCCCTCTCAAATCGGCTCCTTCACCAGTGTTTTACCATCTTAGTAAACGGCACTCCCACTTACGGCCCTGCTCGGGGCAAACACCATGGAGCTATTCTTGAGTTCTCTCTTCCCCCCACACTCCATATCCATCCATCGACAAATCCTGGACTGACTTCACCAGGTGTGCAGGTGTACAGCCTTTCCAATTAGTATAATATGGAGATGCTTCAATCTAAGTAGATGCTGCCTCAAGTACCCAGCCTTCCCTTCGCGTTCCCCTAGCCCCTGTGCTGAGATGATCAACACTTCTCTACTTAACAACTAAAGGAATGATGCTTGGCTCAGCATGGCTCATCCAGGATCTTGCTTCAGACCCAAAAGCAATACCATTTTGACTGGCTGGTGACTAAGTGTCTGTACAACTTACCCGTTATAAATGTCTTTAAATTCTGTCACTCCGCCTACAGACCAACTACCAATTCCTTCATTTACAACTACCGCCCTAGTCCGAGCCCCCGTGTACTCACCTGGACTATATGGAACAGCAGTCTCCAAATCGGTCTCCTTATTTCCATTCTGGTTCCCTTCCTACACATTCAACTCTCCACAGCACAACCAGAATGATTAAAATATAAGTCCACTTCTATCATTTTCCTACTCAAAATCCTTCAATGGTTTCCCATCATACTTCAAATAAAATAAAAAGTCCCTAACATGGCCTACAACCCCTATATGACTGGCCTCAGTATACACTTACTGAATGAATGAATGAAAATAACCTAAGAGCTAAAAAAAAAAAGATTAAAAGCATGAGCTCTGGGGCACCTGGGTGGCTCAGTGGGTTAAGCATCCAACTCTCGGTTTCAGCTTAGGTCATCATCTCGCAATTCATGGGTTCAAGCCTCATATCAAGCTCCACATTGTCAGTGCCTGTATGGGATTCTCTCCCACTCCCTTTCTCTTTGCCACTCCCCTGCTTTCTCTCTCAAAATAAACTGAAAATATTAAAAATAAAAAAAAAGCATGAGCTATGAAGTAAAACTTAGCTTTCCAACTTATTAGGTATGAAACCCTGGACAAGTTACTTAACTTCTTCAAGCTTCAGTTTAACCAGGGAGACTATACCTGAAAGAGCCTGGGTTTCTGAGAAGATAAAGAGAGATTATACTTGATATTCAATAGTACACTAGAAGCATCCCAATAGCAATCCTATTCTTATTAAGTCAATCCCCTCATTCTATTAAGAAAACTAAGTATAATTCAGGCAAATCAAGTTAATGAAGCCTAGTGTTGTTAGATACTATAAATATATGTGTCAAAAAAAGGAAAATTACAAGTAAAAAGTCCCTATAATCCCAAGTAAATCAAACAGAGGAATAATTACAAAAACAAAACCTAGAATAAAGAACTACAAGGTTTTTAAAGTTTTTCCAAAGTATTCCATACTACCAAATTATATTCTTTCTTCCTTTCCAAAGTATTTGAATTATTTTGCACTGGAAAACTTTTTCTAAAGGAATCTATCTCTGATTTTATACTGGAAACCAATACAAAAAATATATATTTGTTTTACACAAATGAATTTTATAAAATAACTTTGTTTCCACAAAGAAAGATAAAATTTTAAAGTCTTCAGGTGCATGAAACAGCAACTCCCCAAAGATCACCCAAATTTATGAACAGAATTATATACTATTTTTGACATTACTAGAAAACCTGTAATTATTATGTACAAAGATTCAGAGAGAAAAACATAACAGTAAAATTTACCTCCCCCGGTAAGGAGGGAGATGAGTTGTTCCTTACTGATTAATAACTTAATAGCAGTCTTTGATTTCTAAAAACAAGAATTACTTTGAGTAGAGATTCTCTATATCATTTAAGTCCAGAAAGGAAACGAAAAAGTCATAAAGTAAGGGATTTTCAGGGGAAAAAGTAGTCTTGCTCTAGAATTTTGGGCTTCTTCTTGATATACTTTTAGCTCATACTTTTAACTCATATTTAATCTAAGCCATCATCAAAAAAACATTTTACCATTAAGGCGATACATATTTAAAGGGCCAAATTATATTTCTTTTCTTTTTTCAGTTCTCAATTTAAAACATTAAATAAATGCTGCTAACTTTGAACTATATCAAATGCAGATTAAGCCAAATTTCTATCAATAACTATATTGCAAATACCACTTTTGGCATTTTAAATAAAGCTAATAATAGAAATATTGTATACAAACATATATAATGCCCTTTAAAAGTATGTCTAGTGTAGTATATCAACTAGATTTCTTTAGTTATAAGCCAAAGAAACTAGTGTTGGCTAGCTTAAGGAAAATGGGAATTACTGGAGAAATTCAGAAAATTTCAAAATGAAGCTAAAAAATCAAGTTTAGAATAGGCAGGTATCTGGATTTATCATCCCATGAAGACTACTCTCACTAAATGAAAGTCAATTTCTCAAAAAGAAACTGGATTGCTAATAGAAAAGGGAAAATATGCTGAGAAGGGAGATTTTAAGAGAGGTGTATGTAACTTACTGTAATCATTCCAGAAATAATTTTATGACTTAGTATGTGTACTGAATCTGAAGTTTCTCCAACAGAAGGCAAAACAAGATAACAGTGCAAGAGTCCAATCTTCCAACATCACTGAAAAATCCGATTTTGTTTCAGTACACCAAGTATTCTAAACATTTTCTAGACCCATAAAACCAATCTCCAAAGGCCAGGCATGAATTTTAGGGCATTTTAAATGTCTACAAGCTATTCTGACAATATTTTAATTTTGTAGGACAATTAATCGTGTGAGTGGTAATCATTACATTACTGTGGTTCCAAGAATATCTGGTTCTCACAATTTAGGTCAATGATGCTATTATAATATAGAAAGGAACCGTCCTGTTAACAAAGAACAGTGAGGGGCGGGGCGGGGGAGAGGGGAAAATGGGAGATGTGTATTGAGGAGGGCACTTACTGGGATGAGCACAGGGTGTTGTATGTAAACGATGAATCACGGGAATCTACCCCCAAAACCAAGAGCACACTGTATACACTGTATATTAGCCAACTTGACAATAAGTTATATTTAAAAATGAATAAATAAATAAAAATTAAAATTAAAAAAACAAAGAACAGTAGTTTCCAACTTATTTATTATTTTGAGTTGTGGAAGGCCTAAAACAAAGTTTTACAGACTTTGGTTCTGAGCAGTTGAAAATGACTAATACAGAATTAGCTAGCATTGAAAACAGGACTTGTTTATTCTACTTGTCTAAGTCACAGACAATAACATAAGTGGATGTAAGTTTTTCAACATCAGGTAAACTTCTATAAGGCAGAAACCTATATGTTTAGCACAGAATATCCCATGAACTGTGTCGTGACTCATAGCTCAGTCTGTTCTATTCTCTTTCATACTCATCTTCCTGGTGATCTCATCTGATTTCATGGCTTTAAGTATCATCAGTAGTTTCCAATTTACTATTTTAAGCCCCAAATTTATAGCTACAGTACAGACCTCCTCCCCAAACCCCAACTGCCTCTTCAACATCTTCCCATAGATGCCTAAAAGACACCTCAAACTCCACATACGAAATCAAACTAATTTTCCTCCTAAAATCTTCTTCATATCAGTTGATGACAACTCCACCTTACTCTACGGTCAAAAAGATCTTAAAGTCACTCTGACTCTTTTCATTCTTTTACCCCCTCCCATATCCAATTCATCAGCAAATCTTATTAACCCTGCTTTAAAATTACATTCAGTATTCATGCCACTCTTATCCCCTCCACTGCCTGCCCCCAGTACCATCACCTGAGGGCAGGTGTATCACCTGGGGCATCTATATTATAATTATAATAGTAACCTATTAACTGGTACTCTGCTTCCAGTCTATTCTCAATTAGAAGTCAAGTTATATCAATCTTCTGCTCAAAATTCTTCAGTGGCTGGCTCCCCATTTCACTTAAGGTAAAAGTCAAAATCCTTACAATGCCTCTCAACGCTAAGACATAGCTGATCTGGCTCCATTCTTCACATATCTCCATCACTCCAACAACCCCTGAGCCCCATATCCCCAAGTCACCTCCCTTTGTTCTGTAATTTCTCTAAGCTCATATCTGACTGATCTCTCCCTCAGTAATTCAATTCCAGGCACACCGGCCTTTTTGCTGGTCCTCAGACCCAATGAGCATGTTAAGTTAGAAACTTAGTGCCTTTGTACTGACTACTCCCTCTGACTGGAATGTTCTTCTAAATATCTATGTAGCTAATTCCCTCATTTCAATCAAGTCTTTGCTCAAATGTGACCTTCTCAGTAAAGCCTAACCTGACCACTCTACTTTAAATTGTAATTCCCATTCCAAAACCAGAGACCCCACTAAAAAGAACTACAGACCAATTTCCCTGATGAACCTGGATGCAAAAATCCTCAACAAGATATTAGCCAACCGGATCCAACAATACATTAAAAAAATTATTCACCACGACCAAGTGGGATTTATACCTGGGAGGCAGGGCTGGTTCAATATCCGCAAAACAACTAATGTGATTGAACACATCAATAAAAGAAAGGACAAGAACGATAGGATCGGATCGTCTCAACAGATGCAGAGAAAGCATCTGACAAAATACAGCACCCTTTCTTGATAAAAACCCTCAAGAAAGTAGGGATAGAAGGAGCATACCTTGAGATCATAAAAGCCATGTATGAACAACCCAACGCTAATATCATCCTCAATGGGGAAAAACTGAAAGCTTTCCCCCTAAGGTCAGGAACAAGACAAGGATATCCACTCTCGCCACTGTTATTCTACACAGTATTGGAAGTCTTAGCCTCTGCAATCAGACAACACAAAAAAATAAAAGGCATCCAAATCGGCCAGGAGGAGGTCAAACTTTCACTCTTTGCAGATGACACGATACTCTATATGGAAAACCCAAAAGATTCACCAAGAAACTGCTAGAACTGATTCGTGAATTCAGCAAAGTTGCAGGATATAAAATCAACGCACAGAAATCAGTTGCATTCCTATACACCAACAATGATGCGTCAAAAAGAGAAATCAAGGAATCAATCCCATTTACAGTTGCACCAAAAACCACAAAATACCTAGGAATGAATCTAACCAAAGAGGTGAAAAATCTACATGCTGAAAACTATAGAAAGCTTATGAAAGAAATTGAAGAAGACACAAAAAAATGGAAAAAGATTCCATGCTCTTGGATAGGAAGAACAAATATTGTTAAAATGTCGATACTACCCAAAGCAATCTACATATTCAATGAGACCCCTATCAAAATAACACCAACATTCTTCACAGAGCTAGAACAAATAATCCTAAAATTTGTATGGAACCAGAAAAGACCCCGAACAGCCAGAGCAATCTTGAAAAAGAAAACCAAAGCTGGAGGCATCACAATCCCGGACTTCAAGCTATACTACAAAGCTGTAATCATCAAGACAATATGGTACTGGCACAAGAACAGACACTTAGATCAATGGAACAGAATAGAGAACCTAGAAATGGACCCACAAACATATGCCCAATTAATCTTTGACAAAGCAGGAAAGAATATCCAATGGAATAAAGACAGTCTCTTCAGCAAGTGGTACTGGGAAAACTGGACAGCAACATGCAGAAGAATGAACCTGGACCACTTTCTTACACCACAAACAAAAATAAACTCAAAATGGATGAAAGACCTAAATGTAAGACAAGAGCCATCAAAATCCTCGAGGAGAAAGCAAGCAGGCAAAAACCTCTTTGATCTTGCCTGCAGCAACTTCTTACTCAACTGGGACCTCATCAAAATAAAAAGCTTCTGCACAGCAAAGGAAACAATCAGCAAAACTAAAAGGCAACTGACAGACTGGGAGAAGATATTTGCAAACAACATATCAGATAAAGGGTTAGTATCCAAAATCTATAAAGAACTTATCAAACTCAACACTGAAAAAAACAAATAATCCAGTGAAGAAATGGGCAAAAGACATGAATAGACACTTCTCCGAAGAAGACATCCAGATGGCCAACCGACACATGAAAAAATGCTCAACATCACTCATCATCAGGGGAATACAAATCAAAACCACAATGAGATACCACCTTACACCTGTCAGAATGGCTAACATTAACAACTCAGGCAACAACAGATGTTGGCGAGGATGCGGAGAAAGAGGATCTCTTTTGCATTGTTGGTGGGAATGCAAGCTAGTGCAGCCACTCTGGATCACTCTGTGATCTGTCTCTCCTAGCTTGAAATGTCAGCTCCACAAGGATCCTTGTCTTCTTTGTTCCACGACGTATCCTTAAGACATAGAATAGTGCCTAGCACTTAGAAGCTCAAAAAAATTTTGTTACATAAATGAATTACTTAATAAATCTTGTTATATATATATTCTCAGTGCTACCTTTGCTTTTATTGACTTGCAAAAAATAGAATCTGTTGATTTTGCAAGTGGGAAGAATGAACTAAAAGAATTTAATCTAGTACACTATCACTAAAGTTAAATAAAGTAGAGATATCTTGTTTATTATTATTAAATTTAAAGGCAAATGTAAGCTATGCTGTGAATTTCTTCAAGGTGCACCTATACTTTCATATTACTCATATACTATCCTAAAGTAACTGAGCATATCCTAGTATGTTACATGACTAACCCAGAAAAAAAAAACTCCACAATAAAATGTTCATGAGTTTAAAATATTTTATATTTTTCTAAAACAAAATTATCAAATTTTTACAAGTTGAACAAAGCCATGTAGTTTAAGTGTATGTTCTGGTAGTCAATACCGCCACCCACTGGCAAATGCTAAAATCTAAAGCCAAAGGATTGCAGTAAATAGAATCCAAGAACCACATGCTCAAATTCAGTTGTTGTTAATATTTAAAATTACTTTTTATAAATCAAGTAAATTACATAACTTATTGTATTACTAGTCTTCTAAAACATTCATACTTGAATGTCCACATATCATTAAACTAGCAAACTAATACATTTCTAATTCATTCATTCAGCCAACAACAAAAACCTTGAATGCCTACTACATGTCAAGCTCTATAATATGTACTGGGGGACACGCAAAGGTGATCTAAACATAATCATTTTTCACTTCATGGAGCTTACACTCCAATAGGAAAGAAAATCAAAACATCACACAAACATAAATGAGATAAATGCTATAAATTAAAAAGGTAGAGTTCTATGAAAACATATAACAGGAGTATCTGACCTGGTCTTAGAAGGTTAATGGGGTGAGGTGTCCTAGCATGAAGTTCTAAAATAAGAAAGGCCTTGAAATACTAAGGGACAAAGAAGCATGAAAGAAACTGAAAGAAGTCCAAATAGAGTATGACTTTAAATAAAGAATCAGAGGCATTATAAAAAACTATCAAATTACATGATTTATATATTTAGATATTATCTTTTAATCAAAAATTTAAAGGCTTAAAACAACAAACTCCAATCCTTACATTAGAACTATGTCTGAACTGAACTGAAAAAGAATATTGAAAACATAAAGAATATCCTAAAAAACATTTAAAAGGCTGGAACAATAGGATTAAGGAGGACATTGTGGAATAGGAAAGGAACATCACAGGAACAATTTTTTTTAATTTTTTTTTTACGTTTATTTTTGAGGGGCGCCTGGGTGGCTCAGTCAATTAAGCAGCCGACTTCGGCTCAGGTCATGATATCGCAGTCCGTGAGTTCGAGCCCCGCATCGGGCTCTGTGCTGACAGCTCAGAGCCTGGAGCCTGTTTCAGATTCTGCGTCTCCCTCTCTCTGACCCTCCCCCGTTCATGCTCTGTCTCTCTCTGTCTCAAAAATAAATAAACGTTAAAAAAAAATATTTATTTTTGAGAGGCAACAGAGACAGAGCATGAGCTGGGGAGAAGCAGAGAGAGAGGGAGGCACAGAATCTGAAGCAGGCTCCAGGTTCTGAGATGTCAGCACAGAACCTGACACAGGGCTCGAACCCACAAACCACAAGATCATGACCTGAGCTGAAGTCAGACGCTTAACCAACTGAGCCATCCAAGCACCCCAGTTGGTTTTTTTTAATGCTTATTTTTCAGAGAGAGTGCGCAGGGGTGCAGGGGAGAGGGAGGGACACAGAGTGCAGGGTGGGGACAGAGGATCTGAAGCGGGCTCCTACTGACAGCAGAGAGCCCAATGTGGGGCTCAAACTCACAAACCATGAGATCATGACCTGAGCCGAAGCTGAACACTCAACCGACTGAGCCACCCAGGCACCCTGGGAACAACTTTTAAATGGTTAAGTAATGGTCTTATATACAAAGATGGTGACCTATTTTTCATCTCTAAAAAACAGGGGGGAAAATGTCTTGCGTAGTGTATTAGGAAAAAAAGATGGTAAAGCCTGCGGGTTTATCTTTTTAACCTGTCTACTCCCACCATCTATTCCACGTTGCAAAGCTTCTCTGAACAGACATAAGAGAACAACTCAGCACACTCCTTGTCACTTATGGCAACAATCTACACTTAAAAACATTTTACTTGGACTTTTTATTTGTTTGAGAGACTCCAATCATTTCAACCCCCCCTTCCTGTTTGGGGAAATCTTTCATTGTGTGAATTTTGTTCAGACACAGGATCCCTTCACACTACACAAATCAGAAAAGTTAAATTCTCTATTTATGTATCTCCAGGTAGCCAAGGTATGAGTAAGACCCAGCATTAGCCAAACAGATGTTAATAAACAGGACTTGAAATCTTCACAAGTGATACAAAGATGTGAGAACAATTTAGAATTCTTTCTATCCATGCCTGAAGCATGCAGTGTCCACAGTAAGTATATGCCAGTGGTGGGATCCCAGGGTCCCGTGGAGCGACAGGAATATCTTAAACTTTCCTGCGGCTTCAACTTTCAGGTAGCTGTGAACCTACCCACCTAGCCTTCTGCTGTACCTACCTCTTTCCAACCAAGGTTTTTCTAGCCTTTCATCTTTTTTCAGACCTATTCAGTATCCATCTGTATTAGTTAGGGCACAGAATAGGAAAACCAAAAATAAGTTGCTTAAATAAGCTGAAAGTTATGGGCACCTGGGTGACTCGTTCAGTTAAGCATCCACCTTCGGTTCAGGTCATGATCTCACGGTTTGTGGGTTCAGGCCCTGCATCGGGCTCTGTGCTGACAGCTCAGAGCCTGGAGTCTGCTTCAGATTCTGTATCTCCCTTTCTCTGTGACCCTCCCCTGCTCACGCTCTGTCTGTCTGTCTGTCTCTCTGTCTCTCAAAAATAAACAATAAAAGAAATTAAAACAATAAAATAAGCTGAAAGTTAATTTCTCCCTCACGAAATACTCCAGAGGCAAATGGGCGAGTAATACCGGTTACTAAACTCATTGCCACCTACCACCGTTTGAAAAGACCTCAATAATCTAAAAGTTCCACACAGCACTTCCACTTCTGTCCTACTGACCTGAACTTAGTACAACAGCCATACTAGCTGCAAGGAAGGCTGAGAAATGTGGTACGTAGATGGAAGACCATGGGCTGAGCTAAAAACTTGGTGAATTCCATTACTAAAAAGAATGGAAGAATGAATTCTGGGAAACATGGTCTCTGCCATAACTTTCCAGTAACTGCCTTTTCTGCTGGAGTAAGCCAGAACTGTTTCTGCTTATAATCAAAGACTTCCAGTGATCCAGATTTTGTTTAATTTATGGAAAAGAGAGAAACCTGGAGCCACTCTAATGAGGGAGTTGATGGACTGGGGGGAGTGGGGGGGCTCAGGAACACCACACCTTGGAGACTGCCTTGAAAATTAACGTTCTACTGCATTCTCTACATATGAACATACACTCAATTTGTTGTATCGTGATTTTGATGTCTTTTAAAAATTCCTCATCTGTCCCAATGTTTAGAAACCATCTTAAAAGAAAACTGCTTTTTAAAGTTGCCTTTTCCTCTACTGTGACTTAGTAAGACTTAAACATACATTTTATTAAGTGAAAATCGTCACAAAAGCAGGTGAGCCCTCGAGGCCCCTACCCCTTAAGTAATCTATCTAATATGTACATATCACCTTTGACAACCATATATTATGACAAAATTATGCAATACACCACAAACTTGTGTGCTCTTCAACATGCTACCTAGCATTTTCTATATTCTTCATTATTTGAGCTTTTGGTTTTTAGAAGTGCCTTCTACAGGAAAGGGGGCGGGCGGGGGGGGGGGGGGCGGACAGTTGACACTGACAGCGCCATCTACTGTTAAAACAGACTCTGTGTAGGGGCACCTGGGTGGCTCATTTGGTTAGGCGACCAACTTCAGCTCAGGTCATGATCTCACAGTTCATGAGTTCGAGCCCTGTGTCGGGCTCTGCGCTGACAGCTCAGAGCCTGGAGCCTGCTTCAGATTCTGTGTCTCCCCCCTCTCTCTACCCCTCCCCTGCTCACACTCTGTGTCACTCTGTCTCTCAGTAATAAATAAATACATTAAAAAATTAAAAAAAAAAAAACAGACTCTATTTGGAAAAATTCCTCAAAAAGTAAAAAGATTATAGTAGATGATTAAGAAAGAAAGAAGAGAAAGTTAAGGGAAGGAAAAGTATGGTGACAGCTCAGCAGAAAAGTCTTAGGAGGTGCACATAAAAAACTAAGTTAGAAAATAAGGAGCCATGAAGACCAAGTGGGATAAGCACTAAAGAAATGTTAGGAAGGGAATCAAAGACTTGACATACGCTGGGCTTTCCCTCTGCATTTTTCCTCTTTATAAAATGTTTCTAAACCAACATTTTTTTTTTTTGTATACTAGCACAGAACCGAATAGTAAAATTAACCAACATAAAAGGATAAAATGGGGGTAGCGATAATCTGTTATT
This sequence comes from Panthera uncia, assembly GCF_023721935.1. Lineage (NCBI taxonomy): Eukaryota > Metazoa > Chordata > Mammalia > Carnivora > Felidae > Panthera > Panthera uncia. The sequence goes on along the minus strand of NC_064818.1, from coordinate 69,653,404 downwards.
TTTAACCCAAAGAATTCCAACTACAAATTACAAAAAAAACTGCCAGAGTTTGAATCTCACGGATTGCCTCCTCAGCTCTCATTTTTAAATTTCACATTCTTTGATCATTACCCAGATGTCCTAGAAACAAATCTCTCTCTCTCTCTCATTTTCCCCTCAACGATTCCTCCCCTTTCTATATATCTGAAATAGAAACAATACTTTTCCCCAAACAGTTTCTGGTATTAATCGCAGATACTTTCAGCTATGCTTCCTTAAATACAGAATCAAGGATCAGGTCTGAAACTCAAAGGAACCAATCTGCACATCATCTGTCTTGAAAAAAGGCCAATATCGGGGCGGTTGGGTGGCTCAGTTGGTTGGGCGTCCGACTTCGGCTCAGGTCATGATCTCATAGTTTGTGAGTTCGAGCCCTGCGTCGGGCTCTGTGCTGACAGGCTGTAGCCTGAGGCCTGCTTTGGATTCTGTGTCTCCTACTCTCTTTGCTCCCCCACTCATGTTCTGTCTCTGTCTCAAAAATAAACATTTAAAAAATTTAGAAAAAAAAGAAAAAAAGCACAGTATCACTTTCACTAAGCACTCTACCCTCAAAAGATTCACATCAGTTCAGAGATTGATTCATTAACTATTAAGGATAGTGGTATAAAAATGTATCTGATTTCTGCACAACATTTTATAATTATAAAAAAGGCACATATAAAAACACATGTGTGTATGTGTATATACACACATACACTATTCATATTATAACTTTGCTTTAAAAGTGAAAATGCCCAGTGTGTGCTACCCCATTTCATTTGCTCACAGACATATGTTAAGAGGCAGGGATGTTTTTTGACTTGAGGCACTACTGACAAGAATAATAATATGTGAAATGCCAACAAAAGCCAGAAAAGTAAAAGATAACATTTGAACCAGATATTACACACTCCCAGAAAACAAAGTATTTTAAAGGACTGATAAAAAAAAAGTAAAGAATAAAAAAAGGACAGAGATGTTCACAGAGAATAGTGCACAAATGCATTCCTCTTTTGCTTTCAAAACTGCTGAAATGAGATGGAGACTGACAGCAGTTGAAGGTCACTGTGACAAATCCTATGTGTCTAAGCTATTCTTATTCTAGATTTCTCAGGCCTTAATTTAAATATATTCCTGACGTACCATTCTCTCCACAGAAATGGACATTATTTTACTTTCAAGATTAAAATTTTTAAAAAATGGTGTACCAAGACAATTTTTAGGACAAGAAAGATCACAGATTATTAAAAGAGCCATTTAATAAAGTACATGCTCCATGATTACAGGACAGAGAGAAATCTGTATCTGTCACAATAATCAAATTCAATTCAATAAGAAATCACTGATATTTTGTGCCAGAGTAATTTTTTTAATGAGATAACATAGGTTTAAGATGGGCATGATTTAATAAGAATTGCTCTAAATGAGGACTCAGAATACTCAGTAACATTTTTTAAAAAATTCATCTAAATACTGATGAATACAACTACATAAGGAGCACGTTCTCTTCGGCTTTTCACTTAGATCTGACAGGAATTGCTGCTACACATGCTGTAACAACACATGATCCCGTGACTGGATTACTTATTTGAGTCAAAGTTCTCTCAATCAACAGGATTAATATGCTGGAACAAAGTAAATACAATTAGTACAAAGTAAGCTCTGGACAGGTCAATGTATGGATAACTGGACGTGTCTCTTCTTTTAATTTCACAATGACAAAATTTATGATTTTATACCCCAATATTTAAGTAAGCTAAAACACTTCAATGGAGTCTAAAATTAGTATTTAATCATAGCTATTTATAAAAACTATTTAGAAATTCTTCCCCAGGAATCTTACTTTTACAATAAGCAGTTGAAACCCTTCATCTTCTTTTAAACACTCTTTAAAAATATCGCTCTTTTAGAAAAACAGCCACAAGAGGTCAGTCTTTCCTAAGAAATAAGTTAAGCTGCACTACCAGGCAAGATGCACATGTTTGCAGTACACTGTGTTTACCCATCAGAAGTCAAATTTGAATGCCCACACATTATATACAGTCAGGTCACCAAATCTTTCCGGATTCAACAAAAAATTACGGAAGATGGTATTGATCACACACCCACAATTTGAAAAGCTCGCCATGTATAACTTCATCTGATTCTCAAAACAGGGTGTAGACAGAATCTTTACCAATGCTACTTGTGAAGAAACAAACTCACTAAGAAGTTGATCGCTCATTTGAGAATTCTAAAAATAAATACGTGAGATCTGGGTGTGCCAACTACAGCAAAACAAACAAATGTAAAATTTCTTTTCACCTTATTAGATAGATACGTGAGTCGATGTTTCAAAAGCCATCACGCCACACATGCTTACCTTGCCAGCTATCATTGCAGACACACAGCTTTTCTCCTGTTAGGTCACAGTAACCATGATCCGGACTGCCGCAGTTGGCTTTACAGTAAGGAATGTCACAGGCTTCACCCTTCCAGTATTTGTCGCATTCACAGTACACTTGACTCGGAACAGAGACACTAGTGGTACACTTCCCGTGACCAGAGCAATTGTTAGGACAAGAATTGATTCTGTAAAATATAATTCATATATATTCAAATTCAAGGTAATTTAAAAATAATTTTGGTTGATATTTTGTAAACTTTTTCTATTTAACGCAATTATGCTCTATTACTCTCTTTAATGCTCTATTGAACACAATTTCACCATGTGACTTCAGTTCTTTACTCTGTACCCTTTTGTCCTTAATGCAATTCAGTTCATATTTCTTTGCAATTGGGGCGCCTGAGTGGCTCAGTCGGTTAAGCATCCGACCAGCTCAGGTCATGATCTCACAGTTCATGAGTTCAAGCCCTCCATCAGCCTCTGTGCTGACAGCTCTCGGAGCCTGAAGCCTGCTTCGGATTCTGTGCCTCCCCCGTCTCTGCCCCTCCCTGCTAGCATGCACTCACTCTCACTCTCTCTCTCTCTCAAAAAATAAATAATAAACATTTTTTTAAAATTTAAATATTTATTTGCAATTTACGTTAATTAACTCAATGAGTTTACTTTGCTACTAAGACTCCAAACTTCCAAGGACTACATACTCAACATTTGCAGAATCTATGCAGTTCCAATCGCAATGTTTCATAAAGTACTGAAATGTTTTGAATATACAATTTTACAGAAAAAAATAAATTCAGGAATACCTGAAACTACATGAAAAGCCAAGATATAACCTGGTTATATAATAATATTTAAATAGCATGCTATCACCTATACACTGTCATAAAAAAAAGGATGTTAATAAAATTTTATTTTCAAGCTGTTTAACCGATTATATCCTACTCTAAATTTATTCTTCCTTGCATACATACTTGAGACAAATGAATCCTGCAACAACTTGCTGATTTTAAATTTTAACATTCTGAAGACATTTAGAGCATCTTATTCATGGTGGAAAATTCTCTGGCTATATTCTACATTCCTGAAGAAAAGGGGTTAAAAAGTCTACGAAGTTCCCCTATGGCCATTCCTGTGAAAGCATCTGGAAGCATCTCTGGCTCCTTCACTTCACCCCTGGGACTTCCAGATGTAAAAACTTATCAAGTGTCAGCCACATAATAGATTCTTAATACAAATTACTTTTCTATTTAAATGACGAGATAGTGGTATTATCCACTTACCTTATCTTAAGCCTCAATTTCCTCACACATAAAATGGGGAAAATACCCATTTCGCGGAATTGTTGTAAAGAGAATCAAAAAACATAATGTACATAAAGTATCCAGCACAGCCCTGGAAAGCAGAAGGGCTACACAAACTTAGTTTACAAACCCATCTTCGAATTAGCAGTAAAATTCCTTCAAGCACAGACATGGATGAAGACTCCCTCCAATCCCACACACCTACTGCTACAAGTAAAGTTACACTTGTTTGTAGTTGTTCACTTAATCATTTACCAACAATTTTAAATTTCATAAATAACTGTCAACCAAACGTACCACTGTAATGTCCTGAGACTCAGAAATTATCCTAATATGAGCTTAGACAGTACTTTGAGGCATATTAAGATTTTATGTCACTTAGAAGAGATCTCGCAATTCTGAAATTTAACATACTAGCCTGCTCCTCTTATAGAAGACATAATAAATTCATATAAACACAATAAATTCTTGGAAGTTGAATTATAACAACCATTATGATATGAAATTTTTTAAAAAATACTTACGAATAAAAAATGTTGAAACCAGTTAGATTATATGCAGCATCACTAAAAAAATGTAACAGTGCATAGCCAGATGTTGTAACGACTTCAGGCACAGTTTCATTTCCCCTGATTTCAGGGACTATCAAACCACTGTAAGAGAGCAAAATTGAACGCTGTATATATTAATATGCATAGGGCTACTAACCACATAAAACTTACTCAAAAATATTCTTGTTATCACCACTAAATATCTGTAACAGGATAAGCAACGAGAAAAAGGGTTAAGTCGAAAACAAGGTGCTATCCATTTTTCACCCATTTAGCCCTCCTACCGCTGCCAGTGAATGAACATTGCTTTCATACCATCATACTCCTTTTCTTCCTTCACACCATTTGGACGGCAATGGCCCATTTCTCCCTTTTATCCTGCTGTCCATCCAACTGTTACAGTACTAGAGGGTGGTCTCTTAACTCATGTATAAACCTTCACTTAATTCGCCTCTGCTTTTTCCCTCTGGTTGCAAATTCTGATGAAGCCAGAAGGAACACTCCACACTAGCTAAGTGATTACAATGACATTCTCATTAAACTTGTATACTTCCAGTATACTAATCTAGGTATTTTAGGTCATCTAAAAATATACACTATTTATATTTTTTCAAAATTTGCATACTTATCAAATTATATTAATATTCCAAAAGACACTTAAGCTCATATGCACACAAAAGAAAACAGTGGGGGCAGGGGAGGGGGGTGGTGCAGCAGACATAAACGTGTAAGAGTTCTGAGTTAGTAACCAGGTAGTAATTGGTACTTTTCCCTTTTTAAATCTCCTCGTTGAAGAGGAAAAATTACATATCTTCATTTACTTACACCATGCTACCCTCTTAAATCTGTGAAAATATGCAATATGAGAAAAGAAGCTACTAACAACAAGTGACACTACTCGAAAAAGCCCATTCTCTTAGGCACTGTTAAATTTATGTGTATACATCACCCAGGACCTGAACTACTCATTCAAATCATATTTGACAGAACAAAGTAATATAGAATAGTCAAATAATTTATTTTATATACTCTCCAAGCAAACAAAAAGTAATCAAATCTTAATGCTTTTCTAATTATTACTGCATCTACTAGCTAATGTTTATGAAGAAACAAAACCTTTTTAAAAGACTGCCAAGGGGCGCCTGGGTGGCTCAGTCGGTTAAGCAGCCGACTTCGGCTCAGGTCATGATCTCGCGGTCTGTGAGTTCGAGCCCCGCGTCAGGCTCTGTGCTGACAGCTCAGAGCCTGGTGCCTGTTTCAGATTCTGTGTCTCCCTCTCTCTGACCCTCCCCCGTTCATGCTCTGTCTCTCTCTGTCTCAAAAATAAATAAACGTTAAAAAAAATTTTTTTTAATAAAAAAAAAGACTGTCAAAAGATTTCAAATTCTATAATACCAGTCTTACATATATTTTTCAATGTAGTGAGATTACATCAAAGTGAGTACATTACTAGAAATAATATTAACAGATATAATTAATCTCTCTGAAACAAGGAACAGAATTGTTTACTTGGTTACTTATTTATAAGTCCTTTTTTTAAAAAAAAGAATTATTTAAAGAACAAAAGTACTTTATATAAAGTCTTTATTTTTAAAAATAAACTGTAAAAAAGAGGGTTTCCACATCGTGCATGACACATCAGGCAATTTGGACCAACTAACCCTCTCACTGAAGTCATCTCGAAAAATGACAACATACAAACAAAAATATGTTTGAAGGTACTGGAGAACGAAGAAGATGGTGAGCCCAGTTATCGGGGCCATTTCTCCTTAAGGGCATTTGCTGATTTCAAAGTCAGATATGAGGTTTGAATGGCTAAAAAACTGGGTTGCTTTAGACAAATAAGAAAGCAAAAAGTGGAACCCAGGGTCCTTGCTCTGACCTGGGGCCCCAAAGACTATGAGTAAAAGTGAACTAGTAAAAGATAGGCCCTCCAGGGCCTGCCAGTGTTCCCATGTACACTCTACAGGAATATATTATCTTTCTAGGCCCCCAATTATTACTACATATGATTTTACAAACATGACATCCAGTGCACAATAAAAAATAACACTTCTCTATTACAATCCACTCTCCACATTCTAAAAAGTCTTGCCTATAGAATAAAGTGCAGTTTCCTTAGTGTGGTATACAAAAAAGCACTACAGTGATTATGGGATTATAAAACCTGAGTTTATATTCTGACTATATTACTTACTAGCTAGGCAACTTTGAGGCACTCAGTGAATCTCTTTATGCCTCAATTCCGCATTTATAAATGGAGAACTTATGAACTCCATGGCAATAATAATCCCTAACTAAAGGGTTATTATGAGGATTAAATGAGTAAATATATACAAAGAACTCTTGCATACTGCCTGGCACATGATAAGCATTCAGTAGATGTACCAATTACTGTTCATTGGGTAATCTGGCTCCTACCAATCCCTTCTCATTTCCTATGATCAAATTACTCATAACTACTTATATTAGCCCAAAATACAATGCTCTTTAATAAGTCTATGCCTTTGTACACGTTTTTCTCTACCAAGAACGTCCTATCATACCCCCATACTTTGCCTACCATTCTTGTACTCATGATGAAATTCACCATGAAGAATTAGTTACTTCTTCTGAAATCATACAGCACTCTTTTCATAACCTGATTATAATGCTCTTTGTGTCGGTAAAAAAAAAAAAAAAAAAAAAAAAAATATCTGTGTGCATGCCACCACCAGTGCCTAACTGCTGTGTACTGATGTAGCCTCCAAATCCTTGGAATTTCCCAAGTGATAGGAGCAGTTCTGTTATGCATGGGGAACTCTGCTCATTTATGCTAATGAGTGACTCAGGATGGGAGCTGGCCACACCATAAAGACTAACCATGCAATTAAAGTGTTGGGGCCTTGAGCCACAATAAATCAATCAAACTTCCAGAGAGAGGAGGGGGACTAGAGACACAGTTCGACCCTGTGGCCAATGATTCAATCAATCATGGCTGCATAATGAAACCCCAACAAAAACTCTGGATACCTGTAGCTCAGGTGATCTTCCTGGATAGTGATGGGAAGGCAACATATCCCAAAGACAAAGTTGTGTTTATGATCCTCTTAGACCTCATTCTATACATCTCTTCATTTGGCTGGTCCTGATTTCTATTCTTTATCATAAAACTATAATAGATACAGTGTTTTCCTGAGTTCTGTGAGTCATTCTACTGAATTATTGAACCTGAAGAAGTGATGGGCACCCTTAAATCTGTAGCCAGCTGGTCAGAAGTGCGCATGACCTGGGGACCTCTGAACCTGCAGCTGGTATCTCAACTAAGGACAGTTCTATGAAGGGCTATGCACTCAATCTATGAAGTCTGGCCCAACTCCAGGTACCTGGTATTTGAAGTCACTGCAATAGCCTAATCTTAATCCTTACTATATCCTCCAGGCTTATGATAGTCTCTGGAATTAAGTTATCAAATGTTTATTGAATAATATATACTTATAAAATTAGAATAATTCAAACACTTAGACTCTGTGTTACAGGCTTTTAGGTCAGGAGATGGTCATGTTCTAATCCTGGCTCCACCATCTATTAGAAGTAAAACAACTTCTCTGAGTCTCAATTTTCTCAACTATAAAATGGGGATATTAGTACCTCTTCCACAGATCCTTGTGAGAATTTGATGACATTTAAACTGCCTAGTACATTGATTAGCATCAAGTGGATACTCAATAAACATCTTGCAACATCTTTCAATCTCCTTCAAGATAGCCAATAGGAACACTTGCCAATGAAAAGTCAATGGCTCCATCTTCAAAGTCATAGAGTAAATCCCAACCTACTAATTAGCTTACCAAAGTTTCCTTTAGTATCAAAAAAACATTGGTAAGAGTGTTAATGGATCACTGTCAATTAATGCAAAGTCATTATAACTACTAGGAAAACAAACGGAAAGGCACACATCTAAATGATGGTCAGTCTACAATGACATAAAAATAATGATAGATGACTAAAACCTAAATTGATAAAAATTAATGTATTAACCCAGAATCTTATCTAATTGTTGCAATAAATTATCCTACAATAGAATTACTCACATGACTACTCCATTTTCTTTTTTTATGTATCTCTTTCTCTTTATTGGAAAACTGTGTATCAAATGAATGCTTGTTTTGGTTTTTTTTTAAATATAATTTATGGTCAAATTGGCTTCCATTCAACACGCAGTGCTCATCCCAACAAGTGCCCTCCTCAATACCCACTTTCCCCTCTCCCCCAGCCCCCATCAACCCTCGGTTTGTTCTCGGTATTTAAGAGTTTCTTATGGTTTGCCTCTCTCCTTCTCTGTTTGTAACATTTTTTTCCCCCCTTCCCTTCCCCCATGGTCTTCTGTTAAGTTTCTCAAGATCCACATATGAGTGAAAACATATGGTATCTCTTTCTCTGAACTCCATTTTCTATGTATTGTCCTTGGACGAAAGGGCTACTTATGGCAACCCTTTAAATAACTTTCAAACAACTGAAAAATTAAATTCTGAAAGCATTTAGAGCAAAAGCAGTATTACAGACTGTATCTAAGACCCTAAAGCGTCACTGTGAAATATTCATTCAGAAATACAAGTCCTTACATGTCTATGCAAAAAATAATAGTTCACATTCCTAGTAAACAGAATATTTGCAACATAAATAGTAAAAATAAAATTTTTAAAAATTTGAAGGGAAAAATAAGCTTGTATAATTTATTTAAAATTTTTCAAATGACAGATCATGTAAGCAACACTATGGAAATAACCAATACAAGGAATAACGTAATCAGCAATTGTGGTCAACAATCATGTTAGTTAAATTACACACAAAAGCAACATTACATGATCCTAATTTTTCCTGTGCCTAATATATTTTCTCCTATTCATAAAACATTTTAGAATAATTCGTACATACATACATAGAAAAGACTTTTAAATTGATATTGAAAATGCTGTAACTTTAAAATTTAGTCTGACTACCTAACAATAAATATTTTGGAACAATCAAAATTCCCAAATTTCGGGGCTCCTGGGTGGCTCAGTTGGTTAAGCGTCCGACTTCGGCGCAGGTCATGATCTCACAGTCCGTGAGTTCGAGCCCCACGTCGGGCTCTGTGCTGACAGCTCAGAGCCTGGAGCCTGCTTCACATTCTGTGTTTCCCTCTCTCTCTCTGCCCCTTTCCTGCTCATGCTCTGTCTCTCTCTGTCTCAAAAATAAACATTAAAAAAAAATTTTTTTTTAATTCCCAAATTTTGAGAAATGAAAGAAACACACTCTTTATTAAAACATTCCATAAAGTATAATTTGACCTTCTGTACAGAATTGAAAATTTCTCATTTCACTATAATAAATAGACAACTATAAAAAATATATACATTTGTCTATTATTTCTTTGTTAACTAGAACTCACATTAATCTCTACAACAGGTAGTTCTGAAAACATATTCAAATTGCTTTAAAAGAATAAACTATATGTAGGAGAATAAAGGATACTTAACAAGAATTTCTGAGAGTACTTATTGATCTTTCCTAAATCAACATTTATACTGTTATATACATCTAAGTTGACACAGTATGCAACACTGTATTATAATCACCTTTGAAATTTAGCAATCAATATCTCTGCTGGACTTTTTAAAGCACAGAGCGGTATATTTAAAATTCAAAAATTTTAGTTACTTTTCTACAACTATAGGCTCATCAATTAAACAGAATTACTCACCTAAGAACAGCTATCAAAGGTGCATATATTGAATCTCCATCGTAAACATACATATGATCCCAGCTACATTCTGTTGCAAAATGATTGAATCTTAATCTTAACACTGCATTTGGACTGAAAAAAAATTATTAAAATGTTTAAATTAATATGCAATATTCAAAGCACAGTCCGAAAAAATTTTTAACAGTATACTGTATAAGAAAACCTATTTACAGAAAACTTTCTACGCATTCTTAAGTCACCAGCGTCAAAAAAGACTGATAGTCATATCCAAATTGTAAAAATGAGGGCCACCTGGCTGGCTCAGTCAAAAGAGCATGTGACTCTTGATCTCAGGGTCATGAGTTCAAGCCCCATGTGGGGTGTAGAGATTATAAATAAATAAATAAATAAATAGCAAAAATGACATACAACTTCAAAATCTATTAATAGGCTGTATATATAAATCACCATTTTCTGAAAATTTAGTCAGCAGTAAATGTTCTATGTCTTGATTAAAGTGGACATTACATAGATTACATTATTGAAACTTTATTAAACTGTACACTTAATATACATTTTATTGTATGCAAATTACAGTTAAATAAAGTTGATTTCTAAAATTCAACACTCAAAAAGTAGCGACTCATTTCTACACAGTCCTTATTAACTAAAGGCCCCAACCAATATAGTCTTGAAATTGTAATCAAAAGGTCTTGATATACTATTAACAAATGAACAAAATGAAAAGAGAAGGGCGGGGGGTGTCTGTCTGGCTCAGTTAGTAGAGCATGTGACCCTTGAGTTTGGGGTAATGAGTTCAAGCCCAACACTGGGCTTACTTAAGAAACAAAAAACAAACAAGTAAAACACAAACAAAATGAGAGCACAGATGCACAGAGAATAACTTTTAAGTTCTAAAAACTTTCTAAGTAACCCTCCCCCCAAAAAAACATTTTCCAAATCATAAAATGGTTCAAAAATAACTTCTATCAATTCATTTATGATCTATTCACAGTATGTTTAAATAGATCAATTCAATCTCAAGCCCAATTACTGAAAAACACTATAAAAGGATAATTAACTCTCTCCTACAAAATGTTCTTTTTTTATCTTCTATTTAAAACATATATATAACTATTTTATAACTAAAATGCTGACTAGTATGAACCAATGGCATAATTCAGCATGGAATATTTTTATACTTTCTATGGCATCTTCAAACTCCGTAAGATGTTTAAAGCAAGCCAAAATGCCTACTCAATATACTGCCACACTAACATAACTCAAAAATAAAATATATGTAACAAACTACTATCATAAGTAAAGGGGTACTATAATTTATATTAAATGTGATATCTAAAAGTTGTAAATCTCATTTAAAAATATCATGAATAATGACTGAATAAACTATAAGCAATCGCATGAACTATAAAACTACAAAATTACACTATAAGATAATGTTTTAACATTTATAGGATCACCTTCTTTATCATTTAAGAATAAAATAAATTAATTCAAATTATATACTTACTAGCCTTCAATTAGCCATGTACATTTAGTTTTATATTTATAGTTAATTGGACCATCTGTTAAATATCCAGAAGGTTCGGTTAACCTAGAAAACAAAATCATGAAAACAAGTACCTTAAAGTAACTTTAAGACATAGAGTAGCATAAGAAAATTAAAAAGACATCAAATCAAAGAAACAGGATGTAGCATTTTCTAACACGGAAAAATTATTTACAAATTAGGAAAATTTCCAAATTGCCATACATCTCTCTACATCTTAAAAGAATTTATTTTGTATTTCTTTAAACCGTGACATACTTGGTTTTATTTTACACAGTAAAAACACACCTGAGCCTGGGTGGCTTGTCACTTAAATGTCCAACTTCAGCTCAGGTCATGATCTCACGGTTTGTGAGTTCAAGCCCCACATGAGGCTCTCTGCTGTCAGCGCAGAGCCCGCTTCAGATCCTCTGTCCCCCTCTCTGCCCCACCCCACTCACATTCTCTCTCTCCAAAATAAATATTTTTTAAAAAACACACACACACTGCAAGACTGAATATTGTGCTGATGGGTTTAATCTGGATGCAACATAGATGAAGTTAAATTGCATCTGTACACAAATAAGGTGGAGGCAAAAGACCTTGGAAGGTCAAACACACTTTAAAAGATGCAGTTCAATGAACCAGAGCAATTGTGTTTTGTACACACCAGCTTCAGAGTCCCACTGTTAGCTGTATTTGCTTTTGGCTTTTGTTTTTGTAGTTCTCACTCATTCTCAAGTAGTAAGTTACTTATTTATTTATCTGTTCTAATCTAAGTAAACACACAATATTATACTAGTTTCAGGTGTACAAATCAGTGATTTAAAAAGTCTATACACTATGCTATGTTCACCATAAGAATAGCTACCATCTGTCACTGAATTTGTTTCCCACGTACCAGGACTGCTGATGTAACTATCTTCTATTTATAATTATCCTCTATTTAAAACATAAAAAAGAAAAAGACCATTAGAAACATGTCCGTTTTCGGGGCGCCGGGGTGGCTCAGTGGGCTGAGTGTCCCAACTCTTGATTTCAGCTCAAGTCATGGTCCCAGGGTTGTGATGGAGACCCATGTTGGGCTCCACACCAAGCATGGAGCCTGCCTAAGATTCTCACTCTCTCTCCCTCTGTCCTTCTCCACCTCTGCCTCTTTCCCCAATTCATACTCTCTGTCTAAAAATTTTTTTTAATTTTTTTAAGAAAAATTTGTTTTCAGAATTTAAAAATATTTAAAACAAGATCTCAGTTCTACTTCATTGGTACCTCCTTAGCTCCAATCCAATTGTTTCATCCACAAAAGACCATATTTTAAATAATTAAGATATCTTCCCATTTAGCCTTTATATATTTACATATACAAACATATACATATACACACAAGGGCTTATCAGTCTTTATCACATACATAAACACATATATCACACATAATATACACATATGCACATAGATCTCAGTGTCATTATCTAGTTTTAGATAAATTAAATTTTCCTTATAGTATAAAGTCTCAAATACACTAGGGGAAAAAACAAAAACAAAAACAAAAAAGCTTCATTTACCTAAATCATGGTTGACAGAAATGTCAGTCAAAAAAAGAATGTTATTTGTAAGTCTTTCATAATCCCTGCAAATTACTTTAGGTAATAAAGGGGCTATTTTATACTTGGAAAAGGTTTTCAAGAACAAATTCCAATATTCTCAAATTAATGTAATAATAAATTGAGCCATTTATTGACACGTTTCCATGTGACAGGATCTACTGGAAGCGCCTAATGTGCTACCTCATTTAAAAATCTCAAAAACCTTATGAGGTTGTAATTAGTAATCCCATACTACAGATGAGAAAACTGAGGCACAATTTAAAGAACAGGTTAAAAAACTTGTCCTAATTTTTCACTTTCAACAATACCAGATAAGGTAATTCAGACAAACCCTGTATTGTAAACAGCTTTAAAAAGCTAAGGAATAATTTTAAAATCTTAAAAGCATCTTATAAGTAGCAAAATGGTAGCATCTACCAACCCAAGACCCAAAAGTTGCAAATTCTTTAAAAGGAGGCAAGCATTCAGAGCTGTTTTTGCTCTGGAGAGACTTGTCTATCAAGAAGACAGCATCAGGACGTTGAGTGCTTTTGGCAGCCTGATAGAGGGAGGGAGATAAAATTGAAGGCAAAGGCTCACAAAAGGTAGAGGCTCAAACAATATGGCACTTGGAATTGAGACACAATGACCTGTTACTAGGGTAAGAGTGTATCAGAAATAAACCAGCCACAACATGGACTGCAGCCTAGCTATGAGTCAACTGGGTGTTAGAAAACCCCAAGACTTACAATTGGCTTCAGGTGATACTGGAACCGACAGTATGTCAAAGCTCCTAACAGAAGATACAAAATTACTCTCCAAAGAAAGGTAACGTTATTCTAGGCCTCACATTATTCCTTCCAATAATTTTTCAAATAAAATGTCCAGCATGATTAAAGATAATACGACATATGAAGACGCAAGACAGCAAAATAAGAACCAACAGACAACAGGAAGAGACCCGAAGATATTTCAATTACAGAGATGATCAGATGTGTCCTATAAAACAAATATGCTTTACCAAATTCAAAAAGACAAAAGGACAAGATTTAAAATTTTGGCAATTAATTGAAAACTATAAGAAGTAATTCTGATGCACAGGTTTACAGCACATTCAAACACAGCTAAAACAGGGTGAGAGATCTACAAGACAGGCCCATAAAAAATATCTAAACTACAGCAGGATGACCGAGAATTCAACCCACTGGCTTTGCATCATTCCACCAGGTGAAACTCCCAACATGTTGAGATTCTAGGTGAGGGCAGGGGAAACAAAAATAAGGACTGGAAGAACAAAACCACAGATATCAATTATCATCTTGTAACAAATCATAGAAACAAAGATCATAACAGCTTTACATAGTTTCTATTTGCTTGTCATGTGCAGATCTTCTCTCCTTCCCATGTTTATTTTACATACAAGTTGTAAGTTAACTTGACAATTTAGACTTTAGATAATGGCATATTCAGTATGACTATGACCAGATATGAAGAGTAATTAATACAACCAATCATAGATCATAGATACAATGGTTCTTGGAACTGTGTATTTCCTCATTTGGAACAAAGGGTGAGAACTTCAGCTGAAGACGTGTATCTTCTTAGAAATACAGTGTTGCTTGGTTGTTGGAGAATTCATATATGTTTAAAAAAATTTTTTTAACATTTATTCATTTTTGAGAGACAGAGAAAGACAGAGCATGAGCGGGGAAGGGGTAGAGAAAGGGAGACACAGAATCTGAAACAGGCTCCAGGCTCTGAGCTGTCAGCAGAGCCCGATGCAGAGCTCGAGCTCACAAACTGCGAGATTCTGACCTGAGCCGAAGTCGGGCGCTCAACTAACTGATCCACCCAGGCGCCCCAATGTTTAGAAGGAAGGATAAAGAAGATGAATAATCAAAGGGTAGACTGTTCAACTATCCATTGCCTCTCACCTCAAAATCCACACTGCCTATGTGAAAATGGATCTGGGTCCTTTAAATATTTTTTCTTTGTCAGATGGCATGATGTTAAGTTGGCATACTTTGTCAACAGAGTGCACTAGAGAGATGGCAGGAGGAAAGAGTTTTGCTTAGTGGTTCCAATGTACTTCCTCACCAAGCTCCTGCAGCTTGGTTTCTCCAGGACTAGGCTCCTATAGTATGCAATGGCCAGCAACCCAGCCACCAACAGCCTCTCCCAGCACCTCCCCTCAGACAATTCTGCAGCAGAGTGCCTTCAGTGAGACACTGCCCCATAAACAGCACACCCCATCTTCCAATAAGATAAACATAACAAATTCCCAAAGGCAGATAACAAGTAATTTCTACCAGGGCAGCATTACAGCAACTGCACCATTCAGTGAGCCACAGCCATGCCCTCCCAACAAGGTCTGGATCTCAGACCAGGAGGTGGGGTGCTCTTAAGTGTTCCTTATCAACCATAAGGATAGTAGTGGCTGCTCCTTATATCCACTATTTCTACATTCTTTGGAATTCCCATTACTTCTTACTAGCCAATCTCTCATTATTCCAATCCCTATTACAGTCAAATATTCTTTTCATTAAACTTCTCCTGTTAAAATTACTGTGATTCTCTTTTCTGATTAGACCCAAACCAATCAACCAAAATAATATTTAGACCCAAAATAATATTTAGCCCCAAAATAATCAAGGATAGGCAAAATAAAATCCCAGTATCACACCACTATGCACACAACAAAATTGCCAAAATTAAAAAGAATAACACCAAATACTGGCAAAGATGTGGAAAAAAAAGGGTTGTCATGGGAATAAATTACAATTTCACAAAGTCATTTGGTATTATGTTGCATAGTTGAAAACGGACATACCTTATGAAGTAGCTGACAGTGTCTGTGCTACCCCCATATCCTCTCGGACCCCCTCACTATTTCCACACATTCCAACCTAACTTCCTCAGATGAGCACCTGCATCTTTGCTGGAGGCTCCCCTCTGGCTGCTGGAACCCACACTTCCTCTGCATATGCTGAGCTGAAAGTGCCTATCTATAAATCAGCATCCTCCGAGGGGCAGCCCCTAGCCAATGAATGATTTGGTAAGGGTACCCCCAAGCTTCCTTACCTCTTTGTTGGGATAATACTGAAGTACATTCCCCCTCCCCCAGTACTTCCTTGTGGGATTAAATGCTAGTCACCCACTGTGGTAGCTGACTTGGTAACATACGTCTAACTGGCTACTTTTCTCCTCTCTACTACTCTGTCAACACCCCTGCATCTCCCAAGTATACTAGATGTGCTTGATTCTCAGCGTAAAAGCAGATACTTCTGCTTCAGGGTGGCGGAGGGGAGGGTGACCAAACTAACAGTTACCACCAGGAAGCAGATCTTCGGGACAGGATTCTGGGGTTGGATCACTCACTGGGCAGATGGCAGAGTGGCAACAACTCCTGGCAAGCTACAGCATCACAATGACTAAGACTTCCACTTGTTCAGTGGAAGGTTATGCACTGACAACAGGCTAATGCAACAGCTCTAATATTTGAGAAGTACAGTAGCAAGGGTAATCACAAGGACTGTGGCATTAGATGATTGCTATAAAAGGTCACTGATGTGCGAAAGGAAGTCAATTGCAGCAGAGTGCCTCTAGTGAGACACCTGGCAATGAACAGTTTTCCCAGCATCGGGTAAGGCTCAGTTCATCATCAACCAATCCAGCTTTAGGTAGAGTGTAAAGCCAGGAGACTCTCATATTTAAAGGCAATTTCTACTCCTGAAGCCAGAAAGAAGATCAAGCTGAAAAACAGGCCCAGGATCAGATTGTGAGACCAGCAGAATTACAGAAAAAGTCTAATTCGCTGCCATGGCAAAACTCCAGTGTTAGGAGAGTGCCCCTAAGAGGAAGTAAAACCCAAAGACCTAGGAAGGTGTTATATGGGTAGATGCACATGAGAACCTTGAGCCTCCAAAGTCCTTCAGAAGCCAGAGTTGATGGTAAGAAAAATAAATTCCCACCTTCTTCGTATGACCACTTGTTCTTAAGCCATGCCAACAAGTAACACCAGAATTGAATTAAATCAATTTAATCAATAACAACTGGCTACAGTAATCATGCATCCAAAAACCATGAAATTAGCAGCAGTCCCATAGAGTGACCACACAAAAAAAAGATAAATTTAAAATCCCCAAATAGTTGCAAATTAAGTAACAGACCTCTCAGTCAACAAGACAATTAGAAAATATTTTTAAGTGAATAATATTAAAACCACAACATATCAAATTTTATGAGATGAAGCTAAGCCAGCATTTAGAGAGAAATTTTAGCTCTTGATGTTAGAAAACTGAAAATCAATTATCCAAGGTTACACAGCTCAAGAAGCTATAAAAAGAACAGTAAATTAAACCAAAAGAAAGTATGAAGTACGGCTCAGTTGGTTAAGTGTCCCACTTCGGCTCAGGTCATGATCTCACGGCTTGTGAGTTTGAGCCCCGCGTCAGGCTCTGTGCTCACAGCTCAGAGCCTGGAGCCCGCTTTGGATTCTGTGTCTCCCTCTCTCTCTCTGGCCCTCCCAGCTCATGTTCTGGCTCTCTCTCTCCTTCAAAGATAATTATCTTTGAAGGAGAGAGAGAG